>NC_080478.1:1940000-2175000 GCF_030265055.1 Doryrhamphus excisus
GGGTCAAAGGTTATATATATATATATATATATATATTACCGGTATAAACGTTATACTAATCTTCATGGCCATGGCAAAAAGGCGGTCAAATGCAAGAGAAGAAACAGGAAGTAACTCCTCCCTCTTATAAGGAATGGTCTTACTATGACTCCTCCCACTTTTTCTTCTCCCAGACGGATTTTTTTTTTTGTTTCGCTCAGAGTTTGCGTGCCGTTTTCAAGTGTTTTCATCGATGTCGAGACCTTGCTATCAAACATGACTGCCTCGCTCTAATTCACACACACACACACACACACACACACACACACAATCACTCCATACGCACACACACACTTAATCACACACTCGTCATCTCGGTGAATATTCTGAACAAAGATTTGATGTTCATTTCGGAATCAAACCTCTTTCGAGGGGCTTCCCTGTGGCCGGGACCCCCCCCCCCCCTTGCATAGCAAGACCAGCACCCCAACACAAACCCCCGCGTATTCAGTGTCACAGGCCGTGAATGTAATATTGATTCCTAAAGTAGTTTGAGTGTAACATGTCACAGCGTGTTAACGTCAGGGCAGCCAGCCGCACACAAACACAGCGGCTAGCACGCAACACCAGGGGGGGGGGGCGCAGCCTGGGCCCAGAGAGGAGGGCCGGGGGTAAGGAGACACGGGATTGGACGAGACGAAGGAGGGGCGGGGAGTAAGAATGTGTGTGTGTGTGTGTTGTTGTCCACAAACAAACAAACATTCCCTGAGGCTTTAATGTGTCAGCAAACACACACACACACACACACACACACACACACACATACACAATCACCGCTGTTTGACCCTACTGTAAGCAGGTCAAGGGTCAAAGGTAGCGGCGATGTCTCACTCTGCTTCATAAACGAGGATTCTCGTCTTGCATCGACGGCGTGCGCAAACGAGACGGAAGACCGCTTTGACGTTTCACGCCGCTAAACGTCTAACACCTCCTCACCTGATACAGAGAACCAACATGGCGGCGCGGCGGTGGCTAATCAGCTGACGCCGTAACCGTAAGGCGCTAACAGCGGCAGCTAATTGTGCCGCCGAGTTCGTTAACACAAGACGGATTTAAAAGCGACGAGGTTCTTTAAAGTCAGAAATTCATTTCAAAACATTAGCAGACTGTGATGTCATCACTTAGCCACGCCCCTCGTAAACATTCAGCTGTTGTTGCCCAGCAACGCAGCCTTTGTCAGTCACCTGCTGCATGCAAATAGCACTTTTAGCTTGTGTGTGTGTGTGTGTGTGTGTGTGTGTGTGTGTGTGTGTGTGTGTGTAATAGTGGGTTCCTTCCATCCTGCCTGACAGCAGCAAGCGAGGAAGAAAGCAAAAGATGGCGCCAATCAATGGCGTCATCCTGTGCTCGCCATAGAGACAAGCAGGGGTACACAACACACACACACACACACACACTCACACACACACACACAGTAGAAAAGGACGCATGTGAAGAGGGTGTAATTAGGAGGCCGCGCTCTGCCTCCGCTTCGCCGCCATTGATGTGCAGATGAAGATGGCGGCCGTGAAAGCCAACTGTGTTTTGGTTGAGTTCTGTCAACCGAACAGCTGGATTGCCATTTTTCACTCAAATTAGATTTCAGCTCAAGCACCTACGCTGGGGGGAATTAAAAAGCGCACGCTAGCACGCCGCTAGCGCTCTTTTTTTCACGCGCGCCCGCTCTCCCTTTTGGGCGAGGGGGTTGGAGCGGAGGCCACGACGCCGAGCGCCGTCTCGTCTCATCGCTCGGCCTCAGCTTTTCACTTTTTTTTTTTTTTTTTTTCCACCAGGGCGGATAAACCGCTTGTTTGCTGGCTGCTGATTGGCTGCCACAAGGCACGCCCACACCGCGCCACACCGAAAGGCAGTGTTAGCTCAGGCTAATGCTACAACACCTAAAGCATCTAAAAGTGCTTTTGGAAGGAATGATTATGTTATTAAAATGGAAAAATATGAAAGAAAACCAAAGAACAAAAACGAGTACAAACGTCGTGACTGTTAGAAATGTAATGGACTGGCATGGTTGTAATATTTGGAGGTTCCTTCTGTGTCCGCTAGGTGGCAGCAGACGTCAGTGAACAGCACACCTTTGACTCTCTTTGTGCTCAAAGTCAAATACCAGTCAAATGTTGGTGGCTATGGCACATTAATAATACATCATTAATAAGCAAACGCATTGGTAATGTTTCTAAAATTAGTTTGTTGTTTGTTTCTAAATATGAAATGAAAAAATGTAAAAAAAATGAAAATATTAAAATATTAAAATATTAAAATATTAAAATATTAAAATATTAAAATATTAAAATATCAAAATATTAAAAATATTAAAAATATTAAAAATATTAAAAATATTAAAATATTAAGAATATTAGAAATATTAAGAATATTAAAAATATTAAAAATATTAAAAATATTAAATATATTAAAAATATTAAAAATATTAAAAATATTAAAATATTAAAATTATTAAAAATATTAAAAAATATTAAAAAATATTAAAAATATTAAAAAATATTAAAAATATTAAAAATATTAAAATTCTAAATTCTAAAATACTCCTATACATCGTATGGTAATGTTAATGTGATGGTTTTAATGTATTTATTGAGAAAGATATCTTAGATAACTACATAGATATCATTGTTATTATTATTATTAGGATGCTAACTAATTAGCTCTGTAGATTGCTACAGTATTGTTAAAGCGGTGTCCGTCTTTTGCGTGGCGTAGCCTGTGTACAAGCAGTACTGTCACCACACCTCTCTACTCTCTACTCTCATAGTAATTACATTACACTGATGAAACATTGCCTTACATTACATTACCTTAACTTGTAGCCATGAATGCAACGTCTGACAAGACACACGCAAAAAAAAGTCCTCCCACTCCGTGTGGAAGTGGTACTTATCTTCTTTTGTGTCTGTTGTTATATGGGAGCCAGGCAACGACATTTCGTTGGCAATTTCACTACTGTGTTTTTGTGCAATGACAATAAAGGAAGTCTATCTATCTATCTATCTATCTATCTATCTATCTATCTATCTATCTATCTATCTATCTATCTATCTATCTATCTATCTACATTTTTGGCCTCTTATTTTGTCCTTCTTCTCCCTTCAGTTTCAAACCCATTCTTAATGAAGAAATGACAGTACCTGGAGAAAACCCACGCATGCACGGGGAGAACATGCAAACTTCACACAGAGATGGCCGAGGGTGGAATTGAACTAACCACTCGACCGCCGTGCAGCCCTAACCTGAAATGTATTTACTTTTAAACTTAAGAAGCCAAACATTTACCACTTCCACACAGAATGGGAGGATAATTTTTTTTTCACTCTGTCCTGTCAGACATGGCAAGGCTTGCAGTGTTAAGCTAATGTAATGTAAGGTAATGACTCAATATTTGTGTCTTAATTGGCGCCTATAGTGACCAGAGTACTACATATACTACACCAGTTTTGACTAATAATAGTAATAATAATAGCAATCCTTCACAATATAGCGAGGGAGTAATAATTGAAGCGTGATATTGTGACTGTAGACATATTTCCAAGCTGTAAAAAAAGAATAAAAGTTGAAGTAACTTGACTTTTCAGAGATGAAAACACTATAGTATAATAATCAGTGTTAACTTATGCATTTACACGGTCAGCAATTTTGTGCCAGCAGTCCTCCCTCGCTCTTTTGGCGATGACGGTGTTGTTTTTGGCAGTGATAATCTTTTTGAACTCCTCATAACGCTCCATAATAATTATTGTGTAAAATATTTTTTGGTGAGGAAGTAGAATAATATGATGTGAAACTGGGACTTGAACAAGTAAGGTTACCGTTGAATTCTGTTTGGGGGGTTTAGGATTTGTTGAGCCGCATCGTGAACACGTGGGATAACACGAAGCATATAAGGGATTTAATAAACACACGAGACGCTCCAAATAGAGACAGGACATCTTCATTCATTCAGAAATGCATTATTATATTATTATCATTCATTCATTCATCTCTGATGAGGCTTGCATTCATTTATGATGATGAATTGTTCATTATTTGTACTTGACTTATGGTTATGGTAATGGTAATGGTAATGGTTTAATTT
This sequence comes from Doryrhamphus excisus, assembly GCF_030265055.1. Lineage (NCBI taxonomy): Eukaryota > Metazoa > Chordata > Actinopteri > Syngnathiformes > Syngnathidae > Doryrhamphus > Doryrhamphus excisus. The sequence continues at coordinate 1,944,118 of NC_080478.1, forward strand.
CATTTGAACATTCATCAGATTCCAATTGAGTGCATCCCATAATCAGTTCCCAGTTCCACATGTCCAAAAGGAGTAGGAAGAAGCAAAGCTTATTAAATCCTACCCCTCCATCTGGTACCTTTATAATCACTAACTGTTACATTTGTTCACTTCCTGCTTTCCTGATATAAGTTTTTAAATTGTTTTTATTTATTATTTTATTTACTTTCACTTTCATTTTCATTTTCATTTTCATTTTCATTTTCATATTATTTTATTTTATTTTTTATTTTTTATTTTTTATTTTTTATTTTTTATTTTTTATTTTTTATTTTTTATTTTTTATTTTTTATTTTTATTTTTATTTTTTATTTTTTAGCTAATTGCTTATTTTGAGCCTTATGCATTATTTTAGCTGTTTGAAGATGAACTATATCAGCAAGTTGAAGTATTTGTGATTTTACAAATAAGGAGTTAGTATGTTCTCTGTAGGCGGCATTATGAATTATCCTTACTGGCCTTTTTTTGCAGTACATTTAGCCAGTGAAGATTGCTTTTATAGTTATTAGCCCATATTTCCACACAATAAGTAAGATATGGTAGAACCAGAGAGCAATAAAGAGTGTGGAGAGCAGTCTTGCTTTTTTTTAATTCATGATTTAATGACTTATTTTTGATTTGTAAAGCAAAGAAAGGATAAAGATAATGTGTTTGCACTCAGTCGAGAAAACATTGATGTTTGTTCCCACCACAGCTCACGCTTATGATTATTTTACACACACACACACACACACACACACACACACACACACACACATGCGCACACACGCAAACAAACAGGGACACAATTATCTGTGCTGAAGTGATGTCAGTCGACAATAACAATTACACACCTTAATTAAGCAGCCAACATGTCAGTGTGTGTGGACCAACTGACACACACACACACACACACACACACACACACACAGTGTTGTTTTTCTACACTACTCAAGTCGTATGTTTATTTTTATTTTTACTGCAAATGTTTATTCACATGCAATGCAATGTGAGCTAGCAGCTAAGTTAACGTGAATGCTAATGAAAGCCTCCAGGTAGAAAAAGTCCCAGGTGACCGCAGCCCATCTGGATGCACCTGTGAGTGTGTGTGTGTGTGTGTGTGTGTGTGTGTGTGTGAGTGTGTGTGTGTGTGGTGTGGAGGGGAGGGGTTCATTAACAAGTTGCCACATGTTTCCAGGCAGTGAGGTGAAGACGTTTTAATTATAGTTGGACAAATAAATCCCATTGAGATGCTAGCTGTTGTTTGTCGCTCACACTTTCACTTTCACTACTGTTATTTATTTCTCTATTTTTCACTTTTTGAACTATTGTCTAGTTAAAATTATTTATTTGACTATGTAAGTATTTAATTCGGAATATTACGATAATAATATTGTAATATTATGCGTCAAAATAAGAGCATCGCGCTTTTATTTATAACGTGGCAGCAAAACAGATTAGCATGTCTAGCCTTTCTCACGTCCACCTTCCTGACCCCGCCCCCTCGCCACATGCCAAAGCTTACATTAAGACCCCCCTTTTCATAGCTGTCTCAGGCAATGCCTGTAATATAAAGTTGATTTATGACATTATTCTCATAATTTTTACTTTTTTTTTTACAAATTTTTACTAATACTCCGTCATTGCCTGAAACAGCTATGAAAGGGCGGACTCGTGTGACCTTTGACCTTGGGCAACAGTTTTTTCTTTGAAATGTACAACTTAAATGTACGACTTTACTCTCACTAATGGTCACTAATACTCCATTTATTTCTTTGATCCTCTTGGTTCCGTGTTTGTTGTTGCTATGACGACACATTTCCATTCCTACTCATCTCATTTGTTCTGGAAAGATCAAGCTACTTGGAACTAAGAAATAAATCATTTTGTCATCTTTGCTGTGTCTTCCATTCAACGACATAACAACGACAACATGTGTGTTACGTGTGTGTGTGTGTGTTACGTGTGTGTGTGTGTTACGTGTGTGTGTGTGTGCGTGCACGCTGGATGCAGCTGAGCACGTTTATGTGTCATTATGAAACTAACAAGGCTTCACCGCTGAGATGCGTTGGACCCGCTGGGAGTCATGTCTCACATGACACACCGGGAAACAATTACACTCTACCGGTGTGCACGTGTGTGGCGTAGTGACGCCCCCTGCTGGTACACTTTGTCATTCTGCAGGTGGGCGGGGTCTATTAAGGGTGTTCATACTTGAGGGTTGATTACATGAAAAAAAGAAATGGTGGGGCGTAGTTAATGATGATAAAAGATGCTATTAGAACAGGGGTCTCAAACTCAATTTACTTGGGGGCCACTGAAGCTCGGGTCTGGTTTTCCAAAAAAAAACAAAAAAACGCATTTATTAAAAACAAAAAAATTAAAAAAAACTTCGCCTTGGTTCCAATTTTCTACAATAAAAGCTCTGATAAAACATTCCACTTTTCTCAAATATCTTAATTTTTATTTTTCTACACAAAATAAGATGAAAAAATAAATAAACAAAACAAGAATAAATAAAATCAATCAATCAGTAATAAATAAATATAATAATAATAACAATAATAAAAACTTAATAAACCACATATAGTTGGTGGGTAGACAAATGATTTTTTTCATATTAAAATGAACAAAGCATTATTAGAGCCCTGTAGACATGACAAAACACGACTATAGTCACATTTATACTCTTTTTATTTACAACATATTGCGCAACTGCAGGGTCTTGAGACACATGCTAACTCGCAAACTAGAGAGCTAGCGACCTAAACGGTAGCCTTCAAGTTATTTCCTTTCAACTTAAATAGCCAAAAACTTACCACTTCCACACGGATAGGGAGGATAACTATTAACAGTTATTTAACCTTTAACATGAACATTAATCAAACGTAATCATTTTTTCTGGGTACATGATACCATACAGCATCCATATCAAACATTAAACTTTCATATCAAGGCAGGGGCCTCAAACTAGTGTCCTGCGGGCCACATATGGCCCGCGGGCCGCATGTTTGAGACCCCTGTTCTAAATAGACATTATCAAATATCAAACTTGCGCGGGCCGCACTAACATTAAACTTTCATATCAAGGCGGGGGCCTCAAACTAGTGTCCTGCGGGCCACATTTGGCCCGCGGGCCGCGTGTTTGAGACCCCTGTATTAGAACAATCCAATTAGGGTAAATATATGCTAAGCTATCATTTTATTTTTATTTTTACCATTTTTTGTCGTAGGCCGATGCAAGCGGTTATGCTACATGCTAAGATGGCGTACCGGCAAGCAATGCCGCTCATGTGATGGGCCCTTGTTGCCATGGCAACCGCACGGCCTCCCTCACCTCAATGTAAATCGACTCCATGACATATAAGGTGTGGTATGAGACACACACAACGTTTCACCATGTTTGTCGTCTTTGTCTGACATGAAGTCGTCTCTCGCACACGTAGCACCCGTGCTAATGAAGCTGCAGCACATCGTCCTCGTGTCTGTCAATCAAACGCTTCTAATGGACCTCGAGACCCCCCCGCCCCCTTACACACACACACACACACACACTGCAGCTGTACCTTCCTATTGAGGAGGGGGGGGGTGGGTGGGTAGTGGGGGGTGTAATCAGCCCACACGCACTCGAGCAGATGAGATGCTTTTCGAGTGTGAGGTCACGTGACAACATGGCGGAAAACACAAGAAAGAAAGAAAGAACGCACAGACAAAGCGAGGCGACGTTAGCATAGCGCTATATTTTTAGCGTCCATCTTGTGTGCATCTCGACCTTTGACCCGCGCCGGATTCTAACCATCACATTATGAGCTTCATCTGTCGTGATGACGACGATGAAACGTTGGATATCGTTAGCTAATGCTAAGTGTTGATTAGCATCTTTACTGCCTTTGGCTAAAGCTACGCATTGATTAGCATGTTTACTGCGGCGGCTATATAAGTGCTGATTAGCATGTTTACTGCTTGGGCTAATGCGTGTTAGCCAGGTTAGCATCCTCTAGAAGATCAATGAGGAAGTGGACAGTTTATGTGGACAATTTGAAACCACAAGCGTACACACACGCACACACACACACACACACACACACACACACACAGACACACACTAGGAACAAAGGTGTGAGGTTGTTTGTGAAGCACAGAGAGGCGACTTAACGAGCTGAGCCTCCAGCACCAATTAGCTAGCTAGCAGCAGACGTGGACCAGACACAGCTGCTGCTATTAAACACACACACACAGGCAGCGAGGTGGGGGGGTGGCGGGGGGGGGGCGCTGAGATGAGTCAACAGTGTAATGATTCACTTCCAACTAGAAGATAAAGAGAAATGCCTCTGAATAGGAGAAACGAGGACATCAAACATCACAGCATATCATAGTAACCTCATTAAACGGGGTACGTGCGCTGATGTCGACGCCGTACGCCGAAGACGACAGCAAACTTACCGATAAGTACAAGCTGTTGTGGTTAGCTGTAGCACTTCGTAGCGCGTTCGCTAATTGACTCGACGGAGTCAAACGCGCGTGTGAGGTCAAAGTCGTTATCAATCACACCAGTTGCAACAGTCGACGTGCTAGCATCCCGGCGGGCTTTGTTAGCATGTGAAATGGTCCGTGCTGTGATTGGTACCCACACGCACACATGTCGCAAACATGTTTTCCTCATCACGGCGCTCGTGTGTTGATGTTTAAACACGTGCTTTTATTTTGGCGGTACACACACACACAATGAGTGCAACACTGGCCTGTGAAAACATGACAGTGTGATGTCACCGTGCTGGGTTGGCATGGCGACATAGTGATGAAGAACCAGGAAGTTGACGTTCTTGTTGGGGGGGGGGGCACTGTCACCTCGCATAAACTACTTCCTGTAGTTGTGTACGTTTATTTGGGGGTATATTTTCACATCAGAGTAACGCCTCTCTCTTTTCAGTGATGCGCTGAGCGTCTCACACACACACACACACACAGTGACAGATCCCCCCCCCCCCCCACCCCCACCCCCCACAAGGGTTCTATTCCTGTTAGGGGAGGGGTGTGAGATGCGTTCAAGTGCTAAACTTGTGTTTTCAGACAAAGTTTGCTGACAACGTGGGACGCAGTAGGAGGGGCCGTGATAAAACATTAGACTACCTGGACACGCCCAACCAAAAATGAGGAAGTAGGCCCCGCCCACTTCATTCCATGAAACGTCAGACACGTGACGTCATACGCACATCACCTGATGAATCTCCTAAGGGAGCACCCCCCCCTTCCTGTTCTCACACACACACACACACACACACACACAGGGTCCACCGGACCGTACGGTACCGCTCAGTACGGTTTCCGGTGGTACCTCGTCTACTTTTTGGAGGGAAGTTGTGCGCGCGTCCGAGACTCCTGCACGCTCGCCGGCGGCTCCCTCCTCCCTCCTCCTCCTCGCTCCGCTTTCTCGGCTGCCGGCCGGATCTTTCCCCGCGGCTCCCATGAGCGCCCCTCCGCTCATCCGCGCGCCCAGCCCGCTCCCGTCGTTCTCAGGGGGGGGCAGCTGCCCCGGTCCCGGTGCGCCGGCAGGGGGGGGCGTGATCTCGTTCCATATCCAGATCGGATTGAGCCGCGAACCGGTTTTGCTGGACTCGGCGGAGCTGAGCCTGGCTCAGGTTCGGGAAGCGGCGTGTAACATCGTGGACCAGAAGGTAACAACTTATTTCACTACTAGCGCACGAGCTGTGACGTGACAACATGGATGCCGCGCGTGGATGGGGTGAAAGTTCAGGATCAAAGTGTGTTGTCTTGGTAACGCGCCTGAACTTCATTCGACCATCGTTGCGTGTGCGTGTGCGTGTGCGTGTGTTTGCGCTGACTCACTAGTGGACTTCCTGTTGGAAGAAGCAAGAGTAGCTAGCCTTTGTTTCCTCGGCAGACACAAATAACAACAAATATTCAAATGTTGGGGCAATTAAATTCTATTCATAAATTGGGGACAGTCTCTCAGAGGATGCTTTTCTGTCAATCAATCAATCAATCAATCAATCAAGAGGGCTAATGAATTAGCTTAGCTAGCATGCATGCAAGTGGCATGAAGACAGTCATCTCACTAGCATTAGCTTCCTGTCCTTCAAAACACTGGAACTTTTAGGAGAATCATTTTACTGGACACCCTGGGGGTTTTTCTGGGGACTCTAGACTCTGAAGAACCCACTGGAATGGAATCAGAATCGTAAAAACTGTATCAATTGTCATACTTAATCCTCATCGTACATCTGGCAACACGGTACACTAGTAACGCACGAGCAGCACAGCAAGATCGGGTGGAGTCTGTCCAGCACGGGTGAGTTCATGAACATCGAGTATTCTCCAAGTACCCGTGAATCAATGAAACTCGAGTCTTCTCCAAGTACCCGCGAGTCAGTGAAACTCAAGTCTTCTTAAAAGTACCTGTGAGTCGGTGAAACTGGAGCCTTCTCCAAGAACCTGTGAGTCAGTGAAACTCGAGTCTTCTCAAAGTACCCGTGAGTCAGTGAAACTTGAGTCTTATCCTGTGAGTCGGTGAAACTGGAGTCTTCTCCAAGTACCTGTTAGTCAGTGAAACTTGAGTCTTCTCCTGTGAGTCAGTGAAACCTGAGTCTTCTCCAAGTACCTGTGAGTCAGTAAAACCTCAGTCTTCTCCAAGTACCTGTGAGTCAGTAAAACCTGAGTCTTCTCCAAGTACCTGTGAGTCAGTAAAACTGGAGTCCTCTCCAAGAACCTGCGAGTCAGTAACATTTGAGTCTTAAGTACCTGTCAGTCAGTGATACTCGAGTCTTCTCCTGTGAGTCAATGAAACTCGAGTCTTCTCCAAGTACCCATGAGTCAGCAAAACCTGAGTCTTCTCCAAGTACCTGTGAGTCAGTAAAACTGGAGTCTTCTCCAAGTACCCGTGAGTCAGTGAAACTCGAGGATTCTCCTGTCAGTCAGTGAAACTGGAGTCTTCTCCAAAGTACCTGTGAGTCAGTGAAACTTGAGTTTTCTTCTGAGTCAGTGAAACTGGAGTCTTCTCCAAAGTATCTGCGAGTCAGTGAAACGAGTCTTCTCCAGGTACCCACGAGTCAGTGAAACTTGAGTTTTCTTCTGAGTCAGTGAAACTGGAGTCTTCTCCAAGTACCAGTGAGTCAGTGAAACTTGAGTCTTCTTCTGTGAGTCAGTGAAACTGGAGTCTTCTCCAAGTACCCGCGAGTCAGTGAAACGCGCGTCTTCTCCAAGTACCTGCGAGTCAGTGAAACTGGAGTCTTCGCCGAGTACCCGTCTTGCAGCCGGGGCAGAAAAGGAAAAATAGAGTTCATTTGAGGCAAAGACCAGATGTGTTGCTTTTTCCACCGGGCTAAAACATACTAGGGCTGTCTGGTGATTAAAATATTTAATCAGATTAATCACGGTTTTAAAATTAATTTGCAACTAAATACGTGCGGTAGCAGGGATGAGTAACTGAACGACTTTGCGGAGGAGAGTACCCGTGAGTTCAGTTCAATTCAGTCAAAAACTGACATGTATCGAACAACTCGTTCATGACTCGCACATCTGGCATGTCAGCAAATGAGTTAGCTGAGCGCGAATGAATGCTACATCGCACAATAGATGTGTACATTTAGCATCGTTAGAATTTTAGCCTCATACGAATCACTGCTAGGTACAAGAATATAACAGAATAAAACCTCAAACTGTGACAGTAGTAACGTTTACGTTACTTTTTCACCACTAATAATACTATTGAGCAGTATACTAATACTATTATAGGACAATACACGCCACACACACACACACACACATGTAGAGTGCATGATGTGTCCATTAGTTGACTAATTGTCTCACTTCAGGTGAAAATCACCTCATTTCCCACAGTGAACATTTGCACCTGAACTGTTAGCCAGTTAGCGAGGATGCTAACGGCACTTGATAACACACACACACACATAGATACGCAGAAGCGTGTGCACGTCGCTGAAGTTCATAAGAAGAGCAGCAGGTGACCTCAACACCTGCGTGACAACATGTGACACTTAACACATTCACACAGCTCCAAAATCAACTGATTAGCGTTAATGCACGTGTGTGTGTGTGTGTGTGTGTGTGTGAGCAGTCCTCAGGTAAAAGTAATCCAAAGTCGAGGTTACTTTGTTTGAGTGACAGGACGATGATGTTGTCAAAGACATCCCACAGCAGTAAAGACCAGTCAGTGCTATGATCGTCTGGTGATCTTCCTGTCCGTCATGTGAACATTTTGTCCTTTTGAGACTTTAAATAGTTGGAAAACATCAAAGAGAGAGAAAAAAAAGAAATGTTTCTGAGGTACAAAAGCATTAGTGTGCTTGCTTTCACACCTTCATGCTGTCTCTCACACACACACACACACACACACACACACACACACACACACACACACACACACACACACAGCTGACAGTTATAATAAAGCTGTTTCTGTCAGTAGAGGTTATTTCGCTTGTTGCTCGGCAACTGATGATGATTGCGCTGTGAAGTGTCCTCCTGCCATTATGGCTTTTATACACACTAGGCTGCGTGTGTGTGTGTGTGTGTGTGTGTGTGTGTGTGTGTGTGCGTGCAGGTCCTGATCAGCATTGGATGCTGGAGCTGTGGGAACTGAGCTGTAACTCGGTGTTAGCGAAACGTTGAACAAGATGTGAGGTGTTAGTAACTCAACCGATGAGTCAACATTCATGCAACACAACAAGTGGATACGAAGTAATACACCAATCAATCAATCAATCAATCAATCAATCAATCAAACCAAAGATGACCAAACACACAAGAAGTTTGAGGGCTGTTGCAGGCGCGTGTGTGTATATATGTGTGTATATGAGTGTGTGTCGAACAGAGAGGGACACGGAGGAAGCAGCCTTGAGCGCTTGCTGCCATGACAACAAAACACAGGTGCCATGGCGACGTGCATGATGAGGATGTTGAGAAAGGAAGTGAAGAGGTGAAGGTCTAATGCGGGACAAAGTGTCCCCGTCTTTGCTGATGACAAAGACAATAAAGTTTATTCAAACGAGAGTGGTCAGTTTTACGTTTCCCGCTCTACTCAGCAGTCCTTGAATGCACCATATTGTGAAAGTTGCTGTATATACGGGCTGAAGTATCTTACGTTGTCATTCATTAGTGGTGAGTAGCGAGACATTTTATAGCTCAAATGCATTTAAATAGCGTGTTAGCATGTTGAAGCAAACGCCAAGAATTGTTCATAGCAAAATATTTTGTGCTACACTGTAAGAATCTAACGATGTACAACAACATTTTTCTTAAATTGTGTGTTCAAAATGACCATCTTTACATCTACTCAGGAAAAACATGCAATACTGCAATACTGAGTGCTAGTTTGCTAATATGATCTCAATCCTCGTTACACCCTGTCAGCAGATCAGTTTTACACATGCTATTACGTTTTAGCACGTTTTTATACACGCCAAACTTTAGCAACCTTTCAAGCCCCGAGTGTAAACACGCAAGTGCACTGATTGAGAAACAAATATCGAATGACCTTTACATGACCTCCTCCTAAGTATTTAGAAACACGATTCATTCCTGAAGGTCTCAAAGCTTTGATGCTTCCTGTCTGTTTTCCCGCCAGCTTCCCGAGTGTGGATTTTATGGGATGTACGAGAAGATCCTGCTGTTCCGCCATGACTCCAGCTCGGAGAACATGCTGCAGCTGCTGCGCTCGGCTTCGCAGATCCAAGAAGGAGACCTGGTGGAGGCCATCTTGTCAGGTAGGAGGGGCCAACGTGCTAATTAATTGAAGCATATTTAGCATTTTTGCCACAATTTTGGCTTTTGAAGGCTGTGGTCCTAATTTTTTGATCGGCTATTTTGGTTTAATGTCTACTTAGAACCCCTTAAAACAGGGGTCTCAAACTCAATTTACCTGGGGGCCACTGGAGCTAGGGTCTGGGCAAGGCTGGGCCACATCAGGTTTTCCAAAAAACGCATTTATTAAAAACAGAAAAATATACAAACATTTTCAGTGCTTTGGTTCCGATTTTCTACAATAAAAGCTCTGATAAAACATTCCGCTGTTCTCAAATATCTTCATTTTTATTTTTCTGCACAAAATAAGATGAAAAATAAATAAACAAATCAAGAATAAAGAAAATCAATCAATCAGTAATAAATAAATATAATAATAATAAAACGGCAAATAATAAAAACCTAAGAAACCACATATAGTTGGTCGGTAGACAAATGTTTTTTTTCAGATTAAACACATGCTAACTCGCAAACTAGAGAACTAGCGACCTAAACGGTAGCCTTCAAGTTATTTCCTTTCAACTTAAATAGCCAAAAACTTACCACTTCCACACGGATAGGGAGGATAACTATTAACAGTTATTTAACCTTTAACATGAACATGAATCAAACGTAATATTTTTTTCTGGGTACATGATACCATACAGCATCCATATCAAACTAACATTAAACTTTCATATCAAGGCGGGGGCCTCAAACTAGTGTCCTGCGGGCCATTTGGCCCACGGACCGCGTGTTTGAGACCCCTGCCTTAAACCATCTTAGCTTTGTGTTATGTTGGTATAGTATCTAATAATGCATCTAATTAATAATCAATTAGTTTTACACTATGATAAGTACAAGCTCAAAATTGAAGGTTAGCGAAGGTTCGTGTGCACACGAGCGACCGACTTCCTGTTCAGCTGGAGTGGGCTCAGGTGTTAGCACGGCGCTACGCTAACAGTCTGTCGCTTCCTGTCTCTCTGTCATCACACCGATACATCTGCACCCATAACGTCATTAGCGTAGCAGCTAAGTGTGACCTTTGAACCTTGAATGTACTCCGCATGCGTGCGCTACATCCTCGAGTGTCGTGACGACTGAATGCTCCTTCAATGGAAGTGTCAGCTGATTGGACGTTCGTGTCTTAATTAGTCCCACTAATTGCATGTCCGTGTTGTGATTATAAATGGCGTAGCTGTCTCACGTCGGCTTTGCTGCTACAAACACTCCTACCTACACACACACACACACACACACACACACACACACACGAACGTGCACGCTGGCGTATAATAACAGTGTGTGAACTTGTTCACACGCATGCCGGCCCTCCAAACAAAAGATATAAACAATAATTTGAATAAATGGAGATCATTTCCTGCCGCAGAATGTAATCAGAGCTGCTTTCTGCGGTTTGCGTGCGGACGCCGTGTTCCTTGCCAAGCCTGATGGCCATCTTGGTCCGCTAAGAGCCTCTTGTGCGCAACATTTAGCAAACACTCTCTCAAAGCTCGTTAGCGCCAGTTGCTGTGTTTTCAGGAAGCGAGTGTGCGTGGTCGCTAACAGCTTGATCAACGACGGCGTGTGTCAATGATGTTTTAGTGCGCCGACACAAAAATACAACCGAAAAAACAGACATTAGTGACCAGGAGGATGTTGACCTTTGAACACGAACGCTACACAGCTATTAGCTTGTTGGATGGTATTATTGCTCATTCATCTGCTGTGTCTGAATTGGTGCACTTAAGTACTTACACTTGGGACCTGACCTACCAAAGGTTTCCGTGTATAAACGTGTCCAAACTTTGTGTGCGTAAATTGATCCACGAACAGGACAAAATACAATCATTAGTAGATCACACTCTACTCTACTATGAATGAGTCAAAAGAACGAATGAAAATACCCGTTCGGTCCGTTCAGTTGCAAATGCTTTTTTTTTTGATCGGCTGGAGAGTCAGTTCACCGTTCCTTTTCCAGGGCGGGACTATCTGCAAGTTTGCCTGTCCTATCCTATCGTAGCGCCTCTCTCTGTGGGTGGGTGGGGTTATAGAGTGACTGACAGTTGAGTCGGAACGAACGTGAACATGAGTGAACGGACTGACTCGCCACGGCTGACCGGGATCACAGACTAACAACCAATCGACTGAAATGATCGAAATGAAAGGATCTCGGCGGTACGGCGGTCGAGTGGTTAGCGCGCAGACCTCACAGCTCGGAGACCAGGGTTCAATTCCACCCTCGGCCATCTCTGTGTGGAGTTTGCATGTTCTCCCCGTGCATGCGTGGGTTTTCTCCGGGTACTCCGGTTTCCTCCCACATTCCAAAAACATGCTAGGTTAATTAGCCACTCCAAATTGTCCATAGGTATGAATGTGAGTGTGAATGGTTGTTTGTCTATATGTGCCCTGTGATTGGCTGGCCACCAGTCCAGGGTGTACCCCGCCTCTCGCCCCAAGACAGCTGGGATAGGCTCCAGCACCCCTGCGACCCTCGTGAGGATAAGCGGTAGAAAATGAATGAATGAATGAATGAACGGATCTTTTTACTGAATGAACCGCAACGATCCGGTTCACTGAAATGAACGGTTTTGCAACACGGTCACTAATATGTGCAATATTTTAGTTTTCTCGTTATTTGGGGTCTTAGTGGATCGGGCCCTCGGTGTTTTGACTGCATAACGGCGTTCACGTAGCAGAAGGGGAGCGACTAATGAACAAAAAGCAACAGCATCATCTCTCCCTCACGGTGCGTTCACACTTGTCATTTTTGATCCGGTTAAAACAAACTCTGGCCCATCCGCTATGCTAACGCATGTAGCGGAAATAATGGCGGCTGGGAAGCAAGCCGTAGTGATGGAAGGTAGTCAACTGAAGATAGTGAAGTAGTGAAGGACAGGAATGGATTTGGAACAGGAAGTAGAAGTAGACAGTGTACACACTATACTTACAAGTACAGTGAATCAAGTACCGAGGGTTTGGAGGGCGGGGAGCGATCTGCGTGTTAAAAATAGCCATTTTTATGGGCGCAACAATTGTACTCCCGGAATGTAACCCCCACGGGTGAGCCACGGTATTCCATGTGAGATCCAGCAGTAATCAACAGGATCCTAACTGGCTTCCCCGCCTGCAGCTTCGACCACGGTGGAGGACTTCCAGATCCGCCCTCATTGTCTCTTCGTGCACTCGTACCGGGCACCCACTTTCTGTGACCACTGTGGCGAAATGCTGTGGGGGCTGGTGCGGCAGGGCCTCAAATGTGAAGGTGTGTTTTTCTTCTTGGTGTCCCGTGAGGCATCAGACTGATATGGCGCTCTCTGCAGGGTGTGGGCTGAACTACCACAAGCGTTGTGCCTTTAAAATCCCAAACAACTGCAGCGGCGTGAGGAGGCGACGGCCGTCCAACATCTCGCTGACAGGCGGGCTGGTCAACGTTGCCCGCCCCCTTTCTGCTGAGCCCTCGCCCCCCCACTACAGCGACGAGGCTTTACTGGTGCGTACATCATTGGCGTCACACAATCGCGTTGGAAATTAACGCTACAAAAGTAAAAGAAAAGTATGGAGTGCCATCTCCGGGTCGGGGATGAGATCCTGCCCCAAGTGGAGGACCTTAAGTACCTTGGGGTCTTGTTGAGATCGAGGGTACGAGTGGTTTTCTCTATAGGGAGGATGGGCTCTAACTTAGAGCCTTAAGGATGCCTGCCAGACGCCTCCTTGAGGAGGTTTTCAGGGCAAGTCCAACTGGTAGGAGGCCTTGGGGAAGACCCAGGCAACGTTGGGGAGACTATGTCTCTCAAAAGGCCTGGGATAAGTGGTGGAAGACGTAGGAATAGACAACCAGGAAAAGAGTGCTTAAGTGGAATCACCTCTACGATTAAATAAGCTCTTGAATTGAGTAAATGTAAACATGTGACGTTCTTGAATGTAACCCTGTTAAATATGTTCCAAATAAAGCAAACCATTAACATGTTTTCAAAGCATTTGGCACACTTAAACAATCTTTACTTCTTCTTTCACCCTGCAGTCCCCCGTCAGTCCCAACATGGAGGTAAAGACCTAAAATCCCAAGTCTTCCAACTGCTGCGCCATCATGACATCATCACCCCTGACTCCGCCTCTCTTTACAACAGAAGAACCACTTGGAATACTTCCCAGGCCGGGAGCGGCGCTCCAGCTCGCAGTCGTACGTGGGCCGACCCATCGAGCTGGACAAGCTGCTGCTGTCCAAGGTGAAGGTCCCTCACACCTTCCTCATCCACTCCTACACCCGACCCACAGTCTGCCAGCACTGCAAGAAGCTGCTCAAAGGTCTCTTCAGGCAGGGCTTGCAGTGCAAAGGTGAGGCGTCCTCACGGAATGTCCTTCATGTCTCCAAAGCACGTCCTCACGTCTTACATGTGTCTCCACAACGTACCACACATGTCCCCACGCCACGTCATGCGTGTCTACACAACATGTCCCCACTCTGCATATGAAGTAATCAACTCTTGTTTTTCTTCTTCTTCTTGTCAGATTGTAAATTTAACTGCCATAAGCGTTGTGCTGCCAAAGTGCCAAACAACTGTCTGGGCGAAAATGGAGGCAAGTACGAACACCGTAGTTGGGTTTCACGTGATGTCACATCCAGTTGTTGTCGACCCCACCGCATACAAGGAAACAGCCAACAAATGTAGGGAAGCCATCTTTCACGTTTGCTAGCCCTTTCGCTCTCGTCGAATGGACACGACTCCAGTTTATTCATCCATTTTCTACCATTTCACAAGGGTAGCAGGGTTTGCTGGAGCCTATCCCAGCCGTCTTCTTGGGGCGAAAGGCGGGGTCCACCCTGGACTGGTGGCCAGCCAATCACATATAGACAAACAACCATTCACACTCACATTCATACCTATGGACAATTTGGAATTAGCCAATTAACCTAGCATGTTTTTTGGAATGTGGGAGGAAACCGGAGTACCCGGAGAAAACCCACGCATGCACGGGGAGAACATGCAAACTCCACACAGAGATGGCCGAGGGTGGGATTGAACTCAGGTCTCCTAGCTGTGAGGTCTGCGCGCTAACCACTCGACCGCCGTGCAACCAAGCTACAAACAATAACTACAAATGATATATAAAAATGCAGCATATATGTGCCATTCTCGCATGTGGAAATGATTAAAATATGTATTTTGGAAATCGCTATTACTAAGATAATGGGGGAAAAAGTTCAGGAAATAACCAACAAATGTAGGGAAGCCATCTTTCACGTTTGCTAGCCCTTGCACTCTCGTTGAATGGACACGACTCCAGTTTATTCATCCATTTTCTACCATTTTCTATCCTCACAAGGGTAGCGGGGGTTGCTGGAGCCTATCCCAGCTGTCTTTGGGCAAGAGGTGGGGTCCACCCAATCCCAGGGCACATATAGACAAACAACCATTCACACTCACATTCATACCTATGGACAATTTGGAGTGCCCAATTAACCACTTAATAATCGTGTCATAAAAGAAAACTATAGATTGTTATTTCCTAATGCATAAGCACCCAATTATTCAAAGTATTGCAAGGAAACTACATGGAAAAATCTGCAAAATTGGGATATTGGTATTTGTGAAGTGATCGCGTAGTGGACACATGCCTGCATCCGTCAATCAAACTGTATTTATGCAGATAAGCGTTCACTGTGTTTCTTGTTTTGGACTATTTTACGTCCTCATGCATCACATCATGTACACTCACACAACTGGAGACAACCATATATTCCGTTATTCGCTTTTAGATCCAAATTATTGCACAAACTGGTACCGAACGTCTGGAATTACTGAACCGGAATTGATGCTAAGCGCCTTGAGGTCACGCGGTTGAAACCCGGCAGTTTCCTAATCGTAGCGGTCCCAAATAGAGACAGAGCCGTGTCTTTGGACTGCAGAGCTGCTGAGCCCCGGGGTGGAGTCCGACGCAGGCATGGCGGAGGGTTGCCTTGACGACCACGACCGAGGCGGCGGCCTCCTGGATGACATGGACGAAGCGCTGATGTCTGAAGGAAGCCTCCTGCTGGAGGCGGGACCGGGCGACCTTGGAGACTTGCATGACCCTGATCTGGATGAGTCCAACCGGGCCATCAGGTACTCAGAACTTCACAGAACAGAGTTCAAGGAACTGATCCGGGTGCAGGTGATCTACTATGATTGCATGCAAAATTTTGACCGCCGGGCCCGTAGTCCATTAAAAGAGCCAATAAAAGTCCGTAGACCAGTATTAACTGGTGTGCCGATCCAAACCTAAGAAAACGCAGCCTTGCAAGGAGTTTTTCGTTAGGAATATTCCATTCCGAAGAGAAGATTAGCAGTTCCTGGGACAGAGCCCCGAAGTCAACCACTGTTCTTTCCAGCACTATCTTCTACTTGACCTTCTGGTTTTCCCAACTTCCCCGCAGCCCGTCGACCAGTAACAACATCCCCCTGATGCGAGTGGTCCAGTCGGTCAAACACACCAAGAGGAAGAACAGCAGCGTGATCAAGGAGGGCTGGATGGTCCACTACACCAGCAAGGACACGCTGGTACTCAAAACTAGCACGTGGCTTCGCTTGTAGCGTTTGGCTTAGCATTTGATTCTTTATGAATTCTTCTCAATGTTTCGCTTCAGAGGAAGAGACATTATTGGCGCCTGGACAGTAAATGCATCACGTTGTACCAGAACGACACAGGAAGTAAATATTATAAGGTAATGTGTTTTAGTGTGGAACTTCAGTCCTCCAGAGACCAACTAAAAAACAAGTCCGTTCAATGTCAAACCTTCTAGAAGGTGTCTACTTTGTTCTGTGCAGGAGATCCCGTTGGCAGAGATTTTGTCTCTAGAACCAGCTCAGGTGTTCTCGCTGCTTCCTGACGGGGCCAACCCTCATTGCTTTGAGATCGCGACCATCTCGTTGGTCTACTACGTTGGCGAGAACCTGCAGCTTGGCGGCGACTCTGTGGCGGGCAACAACATGCTGGTGATGACAGAAACAAGCTAGCATTGCTTATTGTCAATACTTTAGCTACACTAGTAGCTCGGAGTATTATCTTTGTAAAGGTAGAACATTGTTGATCTCATGAAATGTCCAATGAGTGTACGACCTGACGTCGGGAACGTGCTCGCTTCCAGGTAAGCGGCACGGGTCAGGATGTGTCTCGGATGTGGGAGATGGCCATCAAGCACGCTCTCATGCCTGCCGTCTCCACGGGGATCTCCCACGGTTGTCATGGCGATGGACACAGTGAGTAGACACAAGTGGCGCTCGGATGTGAGATTTGTGAACATGTAAGTTCTTCAACAGGCAGGAAATGACCTGCTCAGGTGTTCACATCGAGTCCTCTCGGGGGCGTCCACTCCCACGCGGTGCCTTCGGAGCTATTTTGACATTTATTGACGTCAACGTGATCATGACTCACGTCGATGCCAGGAGCTCTCCGCTTGGTCTCAGATGATGAAAATAAACATGGCCAACATCTCAACTTGTTTTTGTGTGGCAGTGCTGGAGACTTCACTGATAGAAACATCATCATCATCATCATCATCATCATTAGTCCTGGTGGTCTAACTGTACACGCTGCCGCCTTTCCCACACATGGCACAGGTTTGATTCCCTAGGAAATGCATGTCCCCAGTAACACCCACCCCCTTTTATTGCATCAAGTCATGATTCTGTTGGAGCTCCATCCATCCCATCCTGTTCTCCTCTTCTGTTATCATCTGTCCTGGCATCAGAGCTACGTGGAATGTAGACCCCGGTCCCAATCACATGGTCCATGCATGTGCTTTGTTCCTCTCAAACATTCTACACCTCCTTTGCTCTTTGGTTTGTTCCTTTGCTTCATGATCTTTCTTGAAAGTCTAACAGAGTACAGTTGGGGGTTGTTGTCTTCTATAAGTCCTTTATTTCACACGTTTCTTTTGGAATTCATCTATTTGATTAGTTAGCTCCTTCTGGAATTCCTGCATTGGGTTAGTTATCTCCTTCTGCATTGGGTTAGTTATCTCCTTCTGGAATTCCTGCATTGGGTTAGTTATCTCCTTCTGTATTTGGTTAGTTATCTCCTTCTGTATTTGGTTAGTTATCTCCTTCTGTATTTGGTTAGTTGCCTCCTTCTGTAATTCCTGTATTTGGTTAGTTATCTCCTTCTGGAATTCCTGCATTGGGTTAGTTATCTCCTTCTGTATTTGGTAGTTGCCTCCTTCTGTAATTCCTGTGTTTGGTTAGTTATCTCCTTCTGTATTTGGTTAGTTATCTCCTTCTGTCTTTGGTTGGTTATCTCCTTCTGCATTGGGTTAGTTATCTCCTTCTGTACTTGGTTAGTTATCTCCTTCTGTATTTGGTTAGTTGCCTCCTTCTGTAATTCCTGTGTTTGGTTAGTTATCTCCTTCTGTACTTGGTTAGTTATCTCCTTCTGTATTTGGTTAGTTGCCTCCTTCTGTAATTCCTGTGTTTGGTTAGTTATCTCCTTCTGTATTTGGTTGGTTATCTCCTTCTGGAATTCCTGCATTGGGTTAGTTATCTCCTTCTGTATTTGGTTAGTTATCTCCTTCTGTATTGGGTTAGTTATCTCCTTCTGTATTTGGTTAGTTATCTCCTTCTGTACTTGGTTAGTTATCTCCTTCTGTACTTGGTTAGTTATCTCCTTCTGTACTTGGTTAGTTATCTCCTTCTGTATTTGGTTAGTTATCTCCTTCTGTATTTGGTTAGTTATCTCCTTCTGTATTTGGTTAGTTATCTCCTTCTGTATTTGGTTAGTTATCTCCTTCTGTATTTGGTTAGTTATCTCCTTCTGTATTTGGTTAGTTATCTCCTTCTGTATTGGGTTAGTTATCTCCTTCTGTATTTGGTTAGTTATCTCCTTCTGTATTTGGTTAGTTATCTCCTTCTGTACTTGGTTAGTTATCTCCTTCTGTATTTGGTTAGTTATCTCCTTCTGTATTTGGTTAGTTATCTCCTTCTGTATTTGGTTAGTTATCTCCTTCTGTACTTGGTTAGTTATCTCCTTCTGTACTTGGTTAGTTATCTCCTTCTGTATTTGGTTAGTTATCTCCTTCTGTATTTGGTTAGTTATCTCCTTCTGTATTTGGTTAGTTATCTCCTTCTGTATTTGGTTAGTTATCTCCTTCTGTATTTGGTTAGTTATCTCCTTCTGTATTTGGTTAGTTATCTCCTTCTGTATTTGGTTAGTTATCTCCTTCTGTACTAGGTTAGTTATCTCCTTCTGTATTTGGTTAGTTATCTCCTTCTGTATTTGGTTAGTTATCTCCTTCTGTACTTGGTTAGTTATCTCCTTCTGTATTGGGTTAGTTATCTCCTTCTGTATTTGGTTAGTTCTCCCCTTCTGTATTTGCTTAGTTGTCTCCTTCTGTAATTCCTGCATTGGGTTAGTTCAGTGTTTCTCAGATAAAGCGGTGCTGGGTCGAGGTGTCGTGAGGGGGGGGGGGGGGGGGGGGCAGAGGGCACTTGGGGACTTTCAGACATTGCTAGACCAGCAGACAGATAACAGGTTCTCAATAAATATTCCAGTTGAGTTGCTTTTCAAAGAATTGACTGAAAACTGAACATGCCGACATAAATAAGATACTAAATCATTAATTAATCATTTCTCTGTGACCGTCAACACAAACAAGCCAGTATGCTAAATGTATGTGACAGTGGTAGCAACATAATAGGCAACAACAACCCGTATACCAACGACCCATCACTACTTCATACTCCCTTATGGATATGTTTAGTTGTAGAAATGTAAACGTGTCATGTTCCTGATAGTAACAAAGGAAATCAAACTATTAGCATAATGCTAACATTCAGTATCATCCAGTAGCAAAGAAGGCATCTGGTTCAGAAACGGGACAAACACATATTTGCTGCCAAGATTAGTAGATTACAGCATTTACTCAGCATCCAATCAAATTACACTGATCATCACTATTCTGCTCACAGCCGCTATGGGGCAATAGTTGCTATGATATGCTGTGATCTCATCTAAGAACATCTTCTAGCTGATGACTTTGTCTCGTTGGCGTTTGTCTCCTCAGAGGAAGTCTCTGTCAGCTTTTCAGTGTCCAACCGTCACATCCAAGAGAACGTGGTGAGCATGCACACACACACACACACACACACACATATACATATACTGTACATCTCCGCAAAATATCCTTCAAACTGTGATAACCTTCACAACGCCAATCATAACTCATATGACCTGTGAGGCCTTGTCATCATATTGGGATTATTCACTCAGCCTAATCATCGTCAAGGTGACGTATAGTAATTAAGCAGAGCAGGCTATACCACTACGAGGGTCGCGGGGGTGCTGGAGCCTATCCCAGCTGTCATCGGGTGAGAGGGTGTACACCCTGGACTGGTGGCCAGCCAATCACAGGGCACATATAGACAAACAACCATTCACACTCACATGGAGGAAACCGGAGTACCCGCAGAAAACCCACGCATGCACGGGGAGAACATGGCAAACTCCACACAGAGATGGCCTAGGGTGGAATTGAACTCGGGTCTCCTAGCTGTGAGGCCTGCATGCTAACCACTTGACCAATGTGCAGCATACTACTACTATCATATTTTTGTCACTTAACTGCACAGAAGCTGCTGCACCAACTAAAATGGTATATTGCAGGCGTTGTCTGTCACCACAGACCAACACACACACAACATGCACACAAAATACACACCCAGTCACTCAATGAGTTTGTGTACACAAAAAGCTTCAAAAGGCCGCCAGTTTACATATGTTAAATATGATTTGAAGTTATTATTTATCGTGGTTATCATACAATACTGCGCGTAACAAATTGTTGTATTTTACTGTTCATATAACATATAAATATATGTAAATAATGTAAATAAATGACCACTCAATCAATTCATCAAATGTTTGTGTGTTTCAGGACATCAATTCAGTGTATCAGATCTTCCCAGACGAGGTCCTGGGGTCAGGACAGTTTGGGATCGTCTACGGTGGTAAAGCAACAACTTCATCTGATCATCTGATTGACCAATAATTTACTGACCAACTACTTACATTTCAACATGGACGCTCGTGGTGTGTGTTGACAGGCAAGCACAGGAAGTCCAGCCGCGACGTGGCCATCAAGATCATTGACAAACTTCGTTTTCCCACGAAACAAGAAAGTCAGCTGCGTAACGAGGTGGCCATTTTGCAGGTACATTCTTCTTCACCTGTGTGGGCAGCGCCTATGACCAAAAAACATAATAAAGTTATTAAGGTGAAAAGCATGAAGACACACACACAAACATGCGCTGAGCGAGACTTCCTGTCGTGAGCGCCTTCATTAGCATGACAACACTGTGGGGGTGTCACTTCCTGGCATGTCATGGTGCTGCTCGGCCTGTTGGCGCCGCCATAGCAACGACCGCACCATCGAGGAAGGAAAGAAAGGAAGTAGAATTTCTGTTTTGTGATTGATTTATCGATTGTTGCTGCTGAGGTTGGATTTTAAACTTCTTAAAAGTTATGGAAGTAAAAAGTCAGCGGTAGACTCAAAAAAAATGTACCTGGTTTCCGATTTTAACGTAGCTATTGATAGCAGAGGCGAGTAAGTGAACGAGTTAACAGAAACGAATCCTCATCTTTCCAGAACCTTCACCACCCAGGCGTGGTCAACCTGGACTGTATGTTCGAGACGCCCGAGAGAGTCTTTGTCGTCATGGAGAAGCTCCACGGAGACATGCTGGAGATGATACTGTCTAGCGAGAAAGGTCGACTACCCGAACGGATTACCAAGTTCTTAGTGACTCAGGTGACTCTGACCAAAACCACGTTGACACTTCCTTGTCAGACAAGCTAACTCTCAGCTAGCTAAGGTGTTGACTAGCATGTGTCTGGTCGTCAGATCCTGGTGGCTCTGCGTCACCTCCACTTCAAGAACATCGTCCACTGTGACCTCAAACCCGAAAACGTCCTCCTGGCATCTGCGGATCCACTTCCACAGGTGAGGTGACCCATTCAACATGGCTACCGAAGAAAAGATGCGTCATGGTCTTCTTGTTTGCGGCTTGAAGGTGAAGCTCTGTGATTTCGGATTTGCGCGGATCATCGGTGAGAAGTCTTTCCGTCGGTCTGTGGTTGGCACGCCAGCGTACCTGGCCCCCGAGGTCCTCAGGAACAAAGGCTACAACCGCTCCCTGGACATGTGGTCAGTGGGCGTCATCATCTACGTCAGGTGGGCGACACGTGGACGTGATGTTTATGACGGCAACCGCCTTGGTCACATGTTTTGGTTCTTGCGCTGCAGCCTCAGCGGGACGTTCCCGTTTAACGAAGATGAAGACATCAACGATCAGATCCAGAACGCTGCTTTCATGTACCCGCCGCACCCCTGGAAGAAGGTCTCCCAGGAAGGTGCGTTGACAAGCCAGCCATGTTGCTTTGATGCTCATCAAAACATTTCGAGATTTTGACAGAGCTTGTCCATTTTCTTGTTTGCTTCACGGTCACGAATCTCAAGTCGGGATGCAAACCTGCAGTTACTTTGATTGGACTTCCTGTCGCGTGTTTGACATTTGGACTAAGTGGCATTTTGTCCAATTAAAGTGACACAAATGTCAAAGACTTCCAGGGAAAGTTCCACTTTCATCTCCTGCTGACTTTAATGAGCGACTTTCACATCCTAACCTCCGCCTGGCGTTAGCTTCCAAGCTAACTGGCGTCGAAGGTTAAACAGCTTCCAGCTTGGAGCAGCTCCTTCCTGCTGAGAAGTTTCCGCTCAAGTTCACCTCGTGTTTCTTCCAAATGTTCTAGCGCAGTGCTAGCTCGGCAGATAACAGGTTCTCGATCAAGTTGCAGTTGAGTTCCATTTCAATCACAAAAAAACAACTGCTAGCAACAGGCTACATAAATCCCCTGGCAAACCTATTGGTGTTTGACTTTGCCTAGCTGTAAACGGTCGTGGCTAACTAGCTAGCTAGCTAGAATTATCTGACTAGCGTCTGGTTTTCAGACACCAAATGTGACTCTTTACAAGTGACATCTTACATGCAGTTAGTTTGGAGCTTGTTTTTGTCCCACGGGGAAGTGGATACATCCATCGGATACGTAGTAACTAGCTAGCTAGCTAGCTAGCTAGAATGATCTGACTAGCGTCTCGTTTTCAGACTCCAAATGTGACTTTTTACAAGTAACATCTTGCATGCAGTTAGTTTGGAGCTTGTTTTTGTCCCACGAGGAAGTGGATATATCCATCGGATACGTACTAACTAGCTAGCTAGCTAGAATTATCTGACTAGCGTCTCGTTTTCAGACTCTAAATGTGACTTTTTACAAGTAACATCTTGCATGCAGTTAGTTTGGAGCTTCTTTTTGTCCCACGGGGAAGTGGCTACATCCATCGGATACGTACTAACTAGCTAGCTAGCTAGAATGATCTGACTAGCGTCTCGTTTTCAGACTCTAAATGTGACTTTTTACAAGTAACATCTTGCATGCAGTTAGTTTGGAGCTTGTTTTTGTCCCACGGGGAAGTGGATACATCCATCGGATACGTACTAACTAGCTAGCTAGCTAGAATGATCTGACTAGCGTCTCGTTTTCAGACTCTAAATGTGACTTTTTACAAGTAACATCTTGCATGCAGTTAGTTTGGAGCTTGTTTTTGTCCCACGGGGAAGCGGATACATCCATCGGATACGTACTAACTAGCTAGCTAGCTGGAATTATCTGACTAGCGTCTCGTTTTCAGACACTAAATGTGACTTTTTACAAGTAACATCTTGCATGCAGTTAGTTTGGAGGCTGTTTTTGTCCCACGGGGAAGTGGACACATCCATCGCATACGTACTAACTTTTTCAAGTGTCTATTGTCGTCATAATAATGTGTTGTTGTTAATGAACATGACCTATTGGCCAGTGGCCTTTGGAATCGACTAATGTCGACTAATTATAAATGATTGAAAAATGTACAAGTAATCCTAGTGATTGGTATCGTTCCATCTTACTCATGGATGATCGGAATCGGACTGGAGCATCCCTAGTTTCAACAAATGCACTAGCTTGATGCTAATTTGCATTGAAAATCCCTTATACCCACTAGCGATTAGCATTGGCAATTTCATGCAGTACAGTACTGATGTGCCTTCTTACGGTTTATAAATAAACAACACCCCGCTGCATTAAAAAAAACTTCAGAATAAAAGCGCAAGATCATTTCCCCCCGGCAAAAACCAACGATCCGTTTTCAGTCCCACGAGTTGAGAAACCGTGTTCTAGCGTGTCTTCATGGTTGCCCTCCTGAGGGGGCGGCAGGAAGTTAGTCTGTGACTCACCAGCATTTAGACGACGACAACATGAGTCAGAGAAAGAATGTGAGGCAGGTAAAAGTCGAATTCTTGTCTTCTCGGGACGCTGTATCCACGGCAACAGAGACGTTTTTGACACATTTAGGACCGAATATTTAGAGTGTTTTAATAACGTGTCTTTATGATTGCGGGGGACATGCGATGTCCCACTGAGACAGACTTCCATCCCAGGTGGACGTCATGGTTCAGACAGTGTCCCAGGCGGAGGACTGAAGAGGACAAAAATGTGGGCGTGGTCATAGGAGGCGGGCCGAGGGTCCATTGAAGCCGGCGTGCATTCATGCGCATAATGCCAAGCGATGGAGGCCCCCCCCAGGCACGAGGGGCCCCGCGTTCTCAGAGCTGTTCAGCCCGCTGACCCCTGAAGAAATGTTAACATCATGTTAGCTTTGCTCATTAGTCTCTGCTGGCCCCGCACACCGGGGGGGCCAACCCTCAAGCCCCCGCCTCTGACGGCCTCTTCCTGTGTCTGCAGCCATAGACCTGATCAACAACCTGCTGCAGGTCAAGATGAGGAAGCGTTACAGCGTGGATAAGACGCTCAGCCACCCGTGGCTGCAGGTGAGACGCGGTGACCGCAACCTTCACGTGACCTCGCCTGACCTCGCTGCCATCTTTGTCCCCTCCCAACGCACACGCACACACAGGACTACCAGATGTGGTTGGACCTGCGGAGCCTGGAAGGCCGCGTCAACGAGCGCTATGTGACACACGAGAGCGACGACCTACGTTGGCATCACCACGCTCAACTCGGCGGTCTGGTCTACCCCGCCTACCACGTTGACGGCCAGGGGGCGGAGCTTTACGGGGAGCGGGAGGAAGAGCTCGAGACGCTGAGCGAGCGAGTCAGCGATCTGTGAGCGGCCAAACTCGACATCGAGCGCCTGATGGAGATTTATTGATAAAAAGCCACGCGATAGTGTTTTTTTTCTTACAACTTTATTTTACGAATGTAGACTTTATTCTCATTTCAATTTTATGACGGTTAGCAGCTTGTGTATCAGTGTGCTTTGCTGCTTACCAAATAAAAGCCAAATTATGCTCAATCTTTTCTTACAACTTTATTTTACGAATGTAGACTTTATTCTCATTTCGATTTTATGACGGTTAGCAGCTTGTGTATCAGTGTGCTTTGCTGCTTACCAAATAAAAGCCAAATTATGCTCAATCTTTCTTTTGGTCTCAACAAGTTGATGCTGACGGTCTGGGTGTTTCTCTCTGAGCCTTTCAGAAGTCAGTTCACGTATAAGACAGCTAATGCTAATGCTAACGCTATGCTAATATTAAATCAAGCTAGATGTGTGCCATAAAAATAAAAAAAACACATGTTAGCATTTCTAATTGAATTTGTAGAACTGCCAGTAAGAACAAAAATTAACCAAACAATCGGCTTAAAGTCAAATATATATAAAACAATAACATATGGTCATGTTTATTGAGAATTAATGTCAAACATGACATACTGTATGTAACATTGTTCATGCTAAATGTATTTATTTAACACTTTTTGTGTAGCGCAAATGGACTTTGAATGAAATAAATAACATATATTCATTGAAAATCATTTAAACAGCAACATTTTATAAGCGTCTTGACACTTTTACGTCAATATCACGTCAGGCTTTCCATATAGGAATTTCAAGGCCACAAGCCTGATATTTACCTCGCTTGTTTTCTATGAATTGATTGAAAACATACAACAAAAACGGGATGAATTGTACTCTATGACACCCTTTTAAGAACCTTACAATGATTAAAGGGACTTAAAAC
Source organism: Doryrhamphus excisus (assembly GCF_030265055.1). Classification (NCBI taxonomy): domain Eukaryota; kingdom Metazoa; phylum Chordata; class Actinopteri; order Syngnathiformes; family Syngnathidae; genus Doryrhamphus; species Doryrhamphus excisus. The sequence goes on from NC_080478.1 coordinate 1,970,001, forward strand.
GTATCTTTGATGGAAAAAAGTGAGCTTTCGAAATGAGCTAGCTTACCTGATAGACTGCTATTTCCGGGGAAGCCGCTTTAGCTCGTTTTATAGTCACGTGACTGTCATATGACTACCACTCGAAAATATATATATTTTTTACTATATTAAAAGTAACCTATAAGTCACAAATAGTACTTCAGTTCGATTAACCACAAAGCTGAATAAAGTAGAATAGGACACATTTTAATTGTGTGTGTGTGTACGTGTGTAATTGCAAATGGCGGAATGCTCGGGTCAATAAAAGACTTTGTCACATGACCATGACACGCATTTCCACTTCCTTTCACATTGTACACGACGACCAACAATTTATTTTCAATCTACAGAAAATATCCAAGGATAAAAAAACAGAAAATGATGACAATTACTTCTGTTGCCACTAGATGGCGCCCTATGAGAAGCCACTGCTGTATCTGCGTCGCTCGTGTACGCGCGTGTGTGTGTGCGCGCGTGTGTAACACCTACCGCGGTGCTTGTTGGGACACGGCAGGCCACATGAACACACACACACACACACACATTTAAGAAAGAGACGACAACAACAACAAACACAAACAAACACGGTGAAATAAAAGGAGATGATTTTAAAGATTCGGAGGCCGTGGAATATATGAAATATGCATGAATTAATAAATGAAATAAACAGCACGCATGACGATCGGTTCATTATGGCACCAAAAAAAAAAAAGACAAAGCCTTGAGCTGAAAAAATGATTTGCATCCAAGTGAAATAAAGGAAAGTACACGCAGCTTGACGTGAATGTGTTGACGTTTATCGGGCATCATCAACTATTTATTTGATTTTTTTTTTTATTTCTCCAAAATCATAATCAACATTATAAATAAATCATACATACTAGCACTATAAATAGTATTACACATTTATTAAAAACATGATTATTTTAGCATAACAAGAACGTTTACTAGTTTCATTATACACAAAAATGCAATATTTTGGTTGGAAAATATTTTTAAAATGAGCATTAGCATTTTTAAAATGATTTTACTGTCGATGAGTAAATTTAAAACTATAAAAAAAATATTCGAATTAGACTTTTATTAGTATGATCGTTTTACAATCATTATTATTGTTAATGTTTAAAAATGAGAATAAAAACTAATTTGTCATTATAATATTAATATTGACGTGTTTAAAACGTATTAAGTCGTGTTAGTGAATTTGTGTTGATGTAATACAAATTATTTTTGTTGTTAAAAATACCGTAATGGATATAATTGATGTAATCGAAAAAAAATATATATTATTTGACAGCATCGAGTTATAAATCATTTTTTTCCAACATCATTTCGACTTCTTTCTTTGTTCCTCCCCGTCGTCATGACGATCAAATAAAAGCGTTTGATTTATTTTATGATAATTATTTTTGTACCTGTGTCTTGTCTTTGTGCGGCTGGTCTCTTGCTGCCGGGTAGAATCCGTCCAGGTCGTCTTTGTGCTGCCGCTCGTTAAGAAAAGTCCTGCTGAGGACAGGAGACAAAACCTTGCTTTTTTTTTTTTTTTTTTTTTTACCCTAACACAAAATTATTGAAAAAATCAATAATAATAAAAAAACATCCATTCATCATAGATAATATAGATTGGCAAATTATTAGAAAAATTGAAAGAAAGACACATTTCTAAATATAAATATAAGAAAAGTGTATGAATTGATGGGAAAAAATGGTAGAAAAGACATAAAAAATAGTAGTAAAGGAATATTTTTAAAGTGAAAAAAAATCATAATAAGGAATAAGTAAAATGATAATAAAGAAACATTTATAAATGGAAGATAATCTTTTGTAAAAATTGTTTTTTTTATTTATTGTTGTTTATTTGCTGCTTTTTTTTACATTTCAGACTTTTGTAAATGCATATTTGATTTATTGAAATATTTCTTTTTACTTTGACTTATTATTATTATGTATGATATGTATTTTAATCTTTATTTAAAAAGACAAGTAGAATGAATTTGTTTTTTTCTGATTTTTTGAAGTTGAAATAATGAAAAAGCACAAGTCGACGGTGGATAGGTTTTTATCTTCTTCCTTTCTAACGCTGTGTGTGTGTGTGTCGTCTTGCGGCCTCATTCATCTTCACGGTCTTCTGTCCTCAGCGTCTCCACGAGGACGCGAGCGGAGACGCAAAACGACAAGGAGCCGCCGCACAGCAGGATGCGGTTCCGCTCGTGGTTCCGCTTACGGCGGGGATGGAATGGAGGAGCCCGGACTTGGCTGGGAGCTGAGAGCGCGTACGTGTTCTGGTCTCGCCGCGCAGTGATGATGGCAGGGTTGCCGTGGTAACCCCTCCTGTCGGTATGTTGAGTGACAAACACGTCGGAGCGTTTCAGCGCGGTGTTAGGAAACAGAACGAGAGGAGACGGCGGCGTCCAGCCTCCCTCCGTCTGTTGATGACACGCAGACGCACACAAGACAACAAAAGACTGACAATTAACGCTCCGTCTCGCGCTTGACGCTTTGTTGTTCGCTCCCGATGAAACGTTAGCGATCGCACGACAAGCAGCCAACTTGTTTGTGTTTCCTTTAATGGATCGACGCTAAACAAGAACCTCGTCCATTGTTCTTCTCGCAACTAAAGACTCGGCAAAGCAACGACCGTCCCACCTGACGACCTTTACATCCTCTGACCTTTCACCTTTGTCAGAACCTGTGGCCCACCCGGAGACCACCGGGGAATCGAACCAGCATGCTTCTAGTTCTAGACCACCACTAGCCAATCACAAGCCGACCATTGAGCCTTCATCACTTTGGATGGACGCCCCATCAAGGACTTGTAGTAGATCTTCAATAGCAGATCTTCTGCTGTCATGTGACCGACACCAAAGCAGCCTCATAATGTGATCAAGTGTGTTTCCACGGCAACCAAACGCTCCATTCCGACCTCGGAAAGGCAGGGCAGCTGCCAGGCCCCTCCCCTCACTCGGCGGATCGATGTTTGTGCGGCGGCCGGAGGCCTGCGGAGGGACGCTTTGAAAGGCGCCTCCTCACACGCTGACAGTTTACGCCGTTTACCGATGACAGCCGCAAACATCTGTGCGTGCGCACGTGCACACGTGCGCGAGGCGAGGGCGGGAAAGCGACTGCCCGCTGGGATAATAGCGTCAACTGGGAGGTTTGTGAGCGGCGTTAAAGTGGCGTACAGGAAGTAAACAACAGCCAGCAGAAACGCTTTTTAATTGATTGAAAACATCAACGCTCGTCAATGAATGTCGCTTTTTCCTTGAAGCTGTCAATCATCGTCGTGGTTGTGGCTCGCCATCGCCGATGCTGGATTGTCGTCTTGGCGACTGTAATCACGGCACCCCTCCCCCTCCCGCGCGACCCCGGAGGTGAGACAGGCAATCAGCGATGGCGTCTAATGAGACAACAGATGGCGGCCATGTTGTCCTCCGGCAGGAAGTGAAGCGGTCGGCGTGGGGATGGGCGCCACGAGGCCCACCTTGATGAGGCGGACCCTAACGACCATAACGGAGCTCAGCCAATGAGACGTCTCGAGCGTCCACATGTCCAACTTTAGACGTGTTGACATGACACGTCGCTGTCCGCCATCTTGTTCCGACACTGCTCATTGGGTGGTGCCAAGCGGCGCCACGGTGGTCAATGATTGGAGCTGGTGGGGGCGTGGGGGAGGGACCTCCACCCGTCAGAGCGACAAGGACTTGTTTTGGTTTCAGAAAGAAGGGGGGGGGGGTTGATGGTGGTACTGGTGATACTGGGGAAGGTGGGGGTCAAGGGAGGGGGGGCATCATCCAAATCAGCTTTAATCAAGACGCCTCCTCGCATCAAATCAGACAAATGATTACCGCCATTCAGGCGTCGATGGCGAGGGGCCGAACTTGCCGCAATCAGCTCACTGCCGCCGCCGCCTACTTCCTGGATATTGTGCCTGTTAATAGTTTGATGAAAGGACGTTGCGATTTTTGGCGAGAATAAACGACCCTGACTGTTTGGATCATCGTTTCACTTCCTGCAAGGTCACGCGTTGCCCTTTTGTGGGCGCGCTCGTTTTCCCACGCTCCACCTGTTCCCGCCCAACGCCGCCCCACCTTCCCCCCGGGGGAGCCTCCGTGGTCGCGGGCCACGCCGCCACAGCAGCACACCCCTCGGAAGTCTGGGAAAGACCGGGAAAGCTTTTCCCAGACGTCGTTAACAGCGAGTACACTCTGTCGGCACGCAGGAAGTAGACCTGCGAGGATGCGGCGTCTGAGCCGGGAGACGCGAGATGTAGCGGCCTGTAGCACGGAAGTCCATGAGGGGATAGCGGGGGCGTGGCATCTGGTGTGGAGGGGGCGGAGTCAGCCTAAAGATGGCAGATTGTGTTTCACAGTAATTGCAGGATCGGTGATCAGTGAATGTGCGGCGTTGGATCAACAAACAGCCCAAAGTTTGGTTCCCACGCTGACCCTGGATCAGTCATTTATGGCCATGAGACTGCGGCTAAATGTAAGCTAGCTCTTTGCGATGACACACAAACACACACACACACACACGCAGGTACGCCGATTGGTAATCAATCATAAAGACGATCCCGGCTACCAGATCCAGTGGCCTCACGCCGGCGTCTGATTGGACGATCCAGAGGGAGTTCACCGAGACGTAAACAATCCCACGACCTGCCGCGCACCCCTCAGCCATCTTTCTCGGTGCTCGCCCCCTCGGGGGACAGTCGTGGCAGCATGGGGATACCTGCTGGCCCCTCCCCTTTGGTCCTGATTGACAGATGGCCGCATCCATTAGATGAGAATGATAAGTGGCTTTCCATTGGCGGAAAGAGCTTCCTCTTGACCTTTCACCCCCCGACCACAACTCTTGACCCCTCTCGGGGCATGAGCGGCCCCTCCCTGCCCTGTTTAGCCTGGGTTTAGCCACAGGTGCAGGACTGCGGGACAGGGGGGGTATCGAGGCAGGGGTCACGGTGGTAACACAAAAACTTCTTCAAGACCCCTCCCCGTTCTGTCACGCTCACCGGCCGCCATCTTGCCTCCCTGGCACGGGCCACCCTGTCTCTCGGCGTTAATGAGCAGCGGTGCGCTCGGCATGGCGAAGCGGCGCCATGATTGCGGTACGCCATCAAGGAAATGAGTGTTGTTTCCCAGGCGCCGCGTGGCACAGCGAGGGGTTTGCGACATAACAAGTTGCTTTTGTTTACGGCGGCTCGCTAGCTGTTTTCATTACGCCGCCGGCAGCCCGAAGACTCGCCGCCAGCTGCCACAAATCACACCTTCAATTATTCTGCTTTGCTTTGGAGCATCCAAATATTTAGTGCACTTAGCGTGAACAAAAACAGTCGTAAAGTCATTACGCCACCGCCGCTGGAGGAGGAGGAGGAGGCCTGCCGAGACCAGGAAGCGGCGCTCCACGGAGGGAGCAAGGAAGCAAGGAGTTAAGCCAAAGAGGAAGCAGGGAGCGCCGGGGCCTGAGGTCAAAGGTCAACCCTTCTCAGCTCTACCCCGGCCTGAAGTCGACGTTCTGAAAGCGACGGAGCCGTAGAAGTACGTACCACGTTTATCCCGAAAATCACCTCCTCCGATAAACATCTGATTGACAGCGGCGATGGCTTTCCACACAAACGACCGCTAATTGTCCCAACTCTGTTGCGGCTCCCACACGAACTTCCACCGGGAAAAGATTCCACCTGAAGAAGAAAGTCATCATCAGTTTCGTTAATTTTGTGCAACCAGTCCTTAATCCCTTAATGAAATAATTCCACGTGGGAAATTGAGAAGGAAGAAGGCAAGGCTTTTCCATACAGATTTTCCGAGGAGCGTGTGGGTGAGGAGTCGGAGCCAGGCGTGGCGGGACATGGACGTGAGGCGCTTCGCTGACACATATTTTTCACGCAATTTTGGAATAATAATAACTTTTGCGCCCGTCCTTTGTCACCTTTGGATGGCGTACGGGTCGGATGTACAGTCGCAGTGGCGCCGCATTCGTATCGGATCGGATGCATACGAAACTGCCGCGGACTTTGGAAAATCAAAATCGGAAAAATCAGATGTAAGAAAAAAGAAATTGATTTGTAGGGTTACTGCCTTCACACATTAAAGTACGCCAAAATGCAGTACACTAGCCGAATGCTATGATCAGGTGATGGACACTTACCGCCCTCAATAGCCGCCATCTTGGCTACATAGTAGAGTAATTATCTCATTAAAAAAAGCAGAGAAGAAAAATTTAAATATTATGATACTCTTTAAGGGTGCACAACGCTAGTACGCTAGCAACACTCAGCAACTAAGTACACAGCATACTTATCGAAGTGTACTGACGCAAGTATTCCATGTGAAACACAGCAAATGTTTGATGTCAGCGAGCTCTCCGATTGGTGCAATCATGTCAAATGATCGTCAGGATGCAGCGGCCCCGCCCCCGAAATAAACGCGACAACCTGCTAGGAAAAACTCACCCAAGAAAAGTTCTCCCAAACGTTCTCTGCGGACCCCCCCGCCCCCGGCCGAGGGAGTCATTACTGCCTCCGTCGGCTACGATGAGCCTCTCAGCTCCAAACATGGCCGTCTGTAGCCGCAGCGCTTGATTGGCAGGAGCCAGGGGGCGTGGGGGTTGGTGGAGGGGGGGTTCGTGTGATGGGAACGCCACTCGAGATGTGAATTGGCTTCGCCACTCCAATCAGGCCGCTGGATGACAAATGAAGTGTGTCTCTCTCTCGCCCCTTCCTCCCTCCCTCCGCCCCCCCCCCCACCTTCACACTTCTCCTCGCCGTCCGGGTGCGGGAAGAAAAGGCGAGTTCATGTGGGAGCGCTTGACAGCAACACAATCACGTTTCTATTCAGCGCCCCCGCCCGCCTCCTTTAGCTAGCGCTAGCAGGCTAGGACCAGGCCGCGCGGCCCAATTAGAAGGCGGCGCAGAGAAACCGTGAAAGACACAAAAGGTCTTTAGAGGTTTGGACAGGTGTCTCATTTGGCCGCAGGACACACAGGAGCCTTTTTTATCCCGCCTTCAATTTGTGGGCAGAAAGTGAGGAAGGTTATTTGTCGTGCTGTCATTCCTCTCGTCTTTCTCGCCGCCCGTTTGTCCTCGCCGAGCCTCCATGGGAATGGCGGCTGGAAATGAAATCATCTTTGTGGCCGCTTTTGCCCCCCCCACTACCGCCCCCCTCTCCCCACTCCACCCAACCCCGATGCAAAAATCCTCACGGGCGAAGATCGTCCATTCGTTTTCCTGCCTGTCACTCATTTGCATACGAAAATAGGTGTTTGTGTTTAGATGTGAAAGCGATGGGGGGGGGGGTCGATTCCAATAATCTATGGATATGAAGTGTGTATCAGTGTACTGCACTGATTAGATATTGTTCAGTACTCTGCTATATGCGTATTTTACAAATATTTGTGTGTTTTTGGTTGTGTTGTTGATATGATACAGTCGATGCTGACATATTGTTTACAAATTCGGGAATAAGTGGGAGGCCTCCGGAAGACTTTGAAGGATTTCAAAGAGAGATTTTGCTGAAACAATTGCATGCAATAAAAGGGAATCGTTGTATTCCTTTGTTCATATTGTTACATTATTGTATTAATAATTAATAACAGTGGATCTTTGCACATTCACGATTCAGCATTCATGACTCAAATTCCTATATTTTTTCTTCCAAAAATAGGCAGTTTTTCCTGCAGAAGGTTTATGCTTCAATTTTTTTTTTTTTTTGGTGGTCCTTGAACGCACCGTAGTTGTGTGTCACTGTGACTCGGATTCCATCTGTTCATGGATCATCTTGCATTGTCATCCATTAGTGGTGAGTTCCTATACATTTTAAACTTCATACGTGTTTCCGTCAAGGGCCTGAGGTCAAAGGTCAACAACGGTGATTGAAGATTGCAATGATCACATTTGTTGCAAATGTTGATCCAAAATCAGAGAAAAACGCGAACATCAAGCTAACGGGATGACATCTGGACGCTACCTTGAACAGCAGCGTGAGTGGGAGACGTGGAGGCCATCATCGGGCGAGCTGGAGGGTGAGGTGGGTATGGGGGGGGGTTTGGGGGGGGGTAATGTGAGAGTGCTGGAGGTGACAGCTATTGTGAGAAGGTGTGAACGGCCGAGACAAGAGGACTCAAAGTTGTTCTTGTCCTGAGAGGAAGAGGACATTCACCCCCTCAAAAAGCACCCCACTCTGCCCTTGTACCCCCTCGGCGCCCCCCCCCACCCCAATTAGACAAACATTAAGGTCGATTAAGAGCCCTCACGGGAACGTTGGCTCTATATAATTACCTTAATGGCCGCACTCTTTCTCTCTTTCTGTCTTTTCTTTGCACTTTCAATGTCTTAAACAAACTTAGAGGGCCCGAGTGGGAGGGGTGGGGGGCCGGCGAGGTAGACAAACGTTGATGGGCAGCAGGGGGGAGTTGGGGGGGGGGGTGGTTTCCCATTAGGCTTTGTGGCGCTGGTCCTTCCACAAAGGACTCGCTTGAATTGGACCTATTGGCCCACAAACACAGAGCTGTTCCCACCGAGGGGGGGGGGGGGGACACAAAACAGACCCCCGACCGGGAGGGGGGTCAGGGGGGAGGATGAGGAGTGTAGAGGGAGAGAAGAGAGATGATGAAGATGTCCGCCATGATAGTGATGTCAAAAACAATAGACTGCTTTCTGCTCGCTCACTTCCTGTCTTGCCGGGGTCAGGGGTCAAAGACCGGTCTTGTCCAACCACAGCGAGAGAATCACGAAAGGGCAACGCGACCTCATGGTTGTCAGGCTTCAATCCCGTGACAGAAGCAACTTCCTGTTCGAGAGAACATGGCCGCTTGGCGACAACTTCTTCAACAAGTTAGCCAACACAGCCGCCGCCAACATGGCCGCCGCGAGCCCGAAGGACGCGTCAATCCAAAGCAGAACAAAGCCGGTCTTTGCCGCCTTCTGGCAGGTTGCAAACCGCAAAGCGGCGTTGGGATCTGTGGACCCGCGGCCGCCAGAACACGTGGCTTCGAGCGCGCTGCTGCTCGCCACCGCTCGCCACCGCTCGCCTGATTGACGCGCCGCAGTCGATTGTTGAGCCGCCAGCTGGCCGCCAGTGCCAACAGCTGTGTCAGAAAGAGAGCGCCAACTGTGGCGTGTGATTTCGTCCCTGCAGCCTCACGTCTTCCAGAGAGTTTCACTTCCTGTTTGCGAAGGTGGACGGTGTCAGCCAATCAGAGAGTAGATACGCTGTCATCACGTTAAGTCTGATAAAGAAGACAAAAAGTCCAAACTCGTGTCCCAACGGTGGCGTCAAATTAGCGCCACCCGGTGCCCGTGTGGTGCCACTAGCATAAATGAGTCACTTTACAGTCGCCGCTTTAAGCTGTCACGCAATTTAATGCTGCTTTTACGCTTCTGTTCCATCAACGCCGCCGTGTTTGGAGCTTTTGTGCCAGCTAGCGTTAGCGCTGACATGTTTCAGCAGCACAATAATGAGACTTTTCACCGAACAAAAGAACGCCGCCGCTGACGGCCTACTTTGACACCGCCTGCGTCGGACGCGGCGGGGCGCCGCTCCAGACCGGCACTGCTGCTCAAACACGGTGACAGGAAGTCACGGCGGCGCGGGACCTTTGATTATGTTGCTGCATAGGGGGCGGAGTCACAACTTAGCCATGAAAGAACACATTCTTTCATTCAACTTTCTTTTTCATTTTAGTCCATCAGCTTCTCATATTGTTGACGTTCAGTATGACGAAGCGTGTACTGTATGCAGTGTCGGAGATACATTTTTCATTGGGGAGGCCAAGGTGAGACCGTGACTCACGCCGGATGTGGCCGCAGCCACGTAAGTCCGACTCCATACCATTTTAAAGAAAACGTTTAAAAATGGAATCGTCCCATAATTAGAAATAAAAACGCTTGTGTCCCGTATTGAAGGGACTAAACTTGTCACAGGCTAAGCTAATGGATGCCTGCAGCGTGTCTGATTGCTCACCGATCAAACTTCGGATTTTCTGGCATCTTTGTTTAAACCAGGGGTCTCAAACATGCGGCCCGCGGGCCAAATGTGGCCCACAGGACACTAGTTTGAGGCCCCCGCCTTGATATGAAAGTTTAATGTTAGTACGGCCCGTGCAAGTTTGATATGAATGCTGTATGGTATCATGTACCCAGAAAAAATATTACGTTTGATTCATGTTCATGTTAAAGGTTAAATAACTGTTAATAGTTATCCTCCCTATCCGTGTGGAAGTGGTAAGTTTTTGGCTATTTAAGTTTAAAGGAAATAAGTTAAAGGCTACCGTTTAGGTCGCTAGCTCTCTAGTTTGCGAGTTAGCATGTGTCTCAAGACCCTGCAGTTGCGCAATATGTTGTAAATAAAAAGAGTATAAATGTGACTATAGTCGTGTTTTGTCATGTCTACAGGGCTCTAATAATGCTTCTGAAAAAAATCTGAAAAAAATCATTTGTTTTTTTTTTTTTTTTTTTTTGGGAAAACCTGATGCGGCCCAGTCTCACCCAGACCCTAGCTCCAGTGGCCCCCAAGTAAATTGAGTTTGAGACCCCTGGTTTACACACTTTGCCTGGCTGTGACTGCTAGCTATAGCGAGCTAGACTTTCTAGCTTCCGGTCTTTAGCTTCGATCACAGGGTGCCTGCTAACCGACCCCGGCCTCACATTCAATCCGTCGCCGGAAGCAAGATTGAAAATCCCTGTTGTAGGCTCACACTAGTTCCGTGTGGTACAGTTCCGTCTTCGGCACAACGGAAATAATCCGTTTGGGGTTTAACTTTATTTTCAGACACTGCAGACGCAGGAGCTAGCCGCTGCGTCTACCGAAGTCAGTGTGAGTGGCGCTTTGTGGCAAGCCGGACTGGATCACGGATTACTCATTTTATCATGTCTCATATGATATGTCTCATGTAATATGTGTAATCATTTGGCCTCATGTCATGTATCCAATCCAATGTTTTATTGTGTATCATGTCATGTCTAATCATGTCTCATCATGTCCCACTGTGCCTCATGTCATATGTCTCAATGCCTAATCATGTCTCATGGCGTATGTCTATGTCTAATCATATCTCATATGTCATGTCTCATTTTGTCTCATGCCATATATCATGGCATAATCATGCCCGATGTCATATATCCAGGTGTGCTTCATCGTGTCTCATTTTGTCTCATTCCATATACCTAATCATGCCTCATATCATATATCCAGTGGTGTTTCATCATGTCTCATTTTGTCTCATGTTATATGTCTAACCATGTTTCATCATGTCTCATTTTGTCTGATTACATTTTATCATGTCTCATATGATATGTCTCATCATGTCTCATTTTGTCTGATGTCGTATGTCTAAACATTTTATATTGTCTCATATGATATGTCTCATCATGTCTCATGTTGTGTAATCATTTTGCCTCATGTCATATATCCAATCCAATGTTTTATTGTGTATCATGTCATGTCTAATCATGTCTCATGTCTCACTGTGCCTCATGTCATATGTCTCATGTCTCATCTCACGCGCCTAATCATGTCTGATGTCATGTTTCGTGCCCGATGTCATATGTCTCATGTCGTATGTCTAATCATAGCTCATATGTCATGTCTCATTTTGTCTCATGTCATATATCCAGTGGTGTTTCATCATGTCATGAACTAATCAGGCCTCATGTCATACGTCTCGTCACGCATATAATCATGTCTGTCATCTTTCATCATTGTCTCATGTCTCATTGCGTCTTATGTCATATGTCTCATCATGTCTCCTCATGTCTGATGTCATGTCTCAGCATGTCTCATTGTCTCTGATGTCTGATCATATTTCATCATGTCTCATGTCATATGTCTAATCATGTCTCATTATATCTCATGTCCATGTCAGGTTTCTCATGATGTCTTCGAACTTTCACGGGTGATTTCATGCGGTCTATAAAAACGACACTGGATTTGTCGTCTGTGTTTTCATTGGTCAGCGTGTGTTTGCTGATTGTTTAGGTTGTCTCGCCTTCTCTTTTTGACTCCACCCCCTCCTTCACACTTTGCCTGCACCTGAGAGTGGCTGTCAATCATTGGCGGCGGTGGTGGGGGGGTTGACAGATGGAGGTGAGGGAGCTGCTGGCTGGCTCGATACGCGTCTATAAATACGTTAGACATGCAGATGGACACCAACAGTATGGACCACGTAGATAGACCACATATATATGTACAGTATCTATATGTATATGCCAAATATATATGTATTGTATCTAGGGGTGCACCCCCTCTAATTAGCAGTCTGGGAAATACGCAATATAAGGAAATTATGATATCATACTGATAAATCCGATTACATTTTAAAAAGTTCCGATTATCCATAATTAAAAAAAAAACAATCTAATAAAGCGAGATTAAACGTACTGTGGTATGTGTGACTCGGCTAAGATGAGCAAATCAAACGCTCCTTTTCTGTGATGTGCTGCACGCCTGCCGTGAGCTCACCTGTAAACAATCATGGTGTCAAACATGTGGAAATGCCAGTATCGCTACGACGGTGTTTTGAGGGCCACATACTAAAAAGTCAAAGGATGCGGGGGTCACTTTGACCATTGTATGTTTTTTTTTTAATATTTATTCTGCAAAAAGGTTTGCCGTATAATTACAGACAAAGCTTTGTGTTATTTAACAGCATCAACATTCAAGCTTCTTCTCTTTATTATTATTATTATGATTTTCCTCGGCTAACACAGCGTTTCAGTCAGGCTAGCTGTAGTAAGAGATGACCTTCAAAGTTAGCTTCCAACGACCTAGCTGGCGTTGGCGCCATGAAAGAGAAGTATACCAGGGAAACAAACCTTTCTTCTCGTCACAATGACATGATTTTGGACATGAAGTCATATGACATCCTCGTCAGGAGTGTACTGCATCAACGGTGACTTACCCCCCCATATGCATTCAAAAAAGTAATACTGTACATTTGTATCACAAAAATGTCAAACTCAATTTACCTGGGGGCCACCGGAGCTAGGTTCTGGGTGAAGCCGGGCCGCATCAGGTTTTCAAAAAAAACAAAAAAAAAACGCATTTTTTAAAAACTGGAAAAAAATCTATAAAAAAAATCTTCAATGCTTTTGCTTCTGCTATACCCTACACTTTTTCGGTACTTTGGTTCCGGTTTTCCACACCAAAATATCTGATAAAACATTCCACTGTTCTCAAATATCTTAATTTTAATTTTTCTATACACAAAATAAGATAACAAAAATAAATAAACAAATTAAGAATAAAGACAATAAATCAATCAATCAGTAATAAATAAGTAAAATAATAATAAAACAGCAAATAAGAAAAACGTAAGAAACCACAACCACATTCAAATGTACAGTATTAACAGTTATTTAACCTTTAACATGAACATGAATGAAACTTAATAATTTGACCCAATTAGCACGTTAGCATGGTACTCAGTTCCATCTGGGAGCAGCGTCGTAACTTTAACAACATGTTTTAACATGAGATGCTTTATCTTGACGTGTATTTTCCCGTTTTATTCCAAATCATTTATTTGTACCCAGCGTCATAAGCCTTTAGCTTCATTGCTAATCCAAAGCAAAACAGGGCGGGGTAACAAGGTAGGGTAACAGTATGGGCGGGGCAAAATCATGTTCATTGTGTCCGGTATGCACAAAGCTTTAAGCTGTCATTTCAACATTAAACTTTGGTATCAAGGTGGGGGCCTCAGACTAGCGTCTCGCCCGCGGGCCGCGAGTTTGAGACCCCTGCCGTGTGTGTTTAAGGGCTGTGTGTTTTCACCAAAATGCCGCAGTTGAGTTTCAGCGTGTTGGCAATCTTATTCAAGCCTAAAGCAACAATTCTTTTTTTTTTGTATCCTCAGAGACGTCTTAGCAAACGAGGTCCAATGCTGAACTTCCAGTCATCAGGATAAGAAGAGTGTGAGAGCGATGACACCAAATTTAACACACCTGCCCTCCATTCACACCTACGGCTTCGTAACACAATGAGTCACATGATTCTGTTAATTTTTTAAAAATTGCTAATTGGGCTCAATTTGTCCATTTTATCATAGAGGCGTCCTCCTTTTTGTTGCTAGCGTTTTAGACATGAAGTGTTGAGTCATTTTTAGGGGACAGCAAATTTCCACTGATCCAAGCTGTACACGGACTACTTTAAATTATATCAAAGTGTCATTGCTTTAGTCCCACGAAAAGATCGAATCAAATATTTTCAGGAATAGTGTAGTCACTGTTGTGACACACTGTATGTATTGTATCTCCATGTACTGTATACACATGAATGTATATGTCTTGTATTTACATTTATATACTGTATGTATACACTTTCTACTCCTTTCCACTTTTATGTTGTGTCATCAACAGCTGAAAGCCACAAAGACAAAGGGGAAGAAGAAGATAGATGGAGTCCCGAAGATGACCAAGTTCAACATCTACACACACACACACACACACGCACACACACACACACGCACACACGCACACACAGCTGTCAGGTGAGGAATAATCAGCACTTCCACAGTTTATTTTCTCAGCAGTTTCAACTGATGGACCATTTGGATCAACATCCACATGACCCTATGTGTGTGTGTGTGTGTGTGTGTGTGTGTGTGTGTGTGTGTGTGTGTGTGTGTGTGTGTGTAGAATAAACACACAGAAACAGCTGGAAACACACACATTGCGCAGCGTGACGACAGCTACGAGAACATCTGCCGTCCTCGGCTTTTTTAGTTAATTTTTAACCACAAGAGGGCGCTGCTCACTTCCTGTGTTGGTCCTAAAGTCATGACAAGTGTCAACAACAAAGAGCTCATTTTTCATCAGTTTGTATTGAGTTGGGGATTCCTATAGAGTAGCTACACACAATAACCAGCACAGAAAGCTTTCTAGATCTTCCAGCACAGGAGGGCGCTGCTCACTTCCTGTGTTGGTCCTAAAGTCATGACAAGTGTCAACAACAAAGAGCTCATTTTTCATCAGTTTGTATTGAGTTGGGGATTCCTATAGAGTAGCTACACACAATAACCAGCACAGAACGCTTTCTAGATCTTCCAGAATCTGCACCTACTCCAGCTGTTTTTCTTTGGAGTTCATGCTTCCAAGAAAACCGTGTTTTTTAATTTATTCTACCTACGGCCCGCCTCCAGACACGCCCACTCCGCTGTGGTTGGTCACATTCCCAAGTGCTTAGAGGACTTCCGGTGTTCCCTTACACCGGAAGAAAGACTTCCTGTGAGCCATTGCTAACACCGTAAACACAGTAGTGTAGCTTCCGGGGGGTCGGGGGAAGCAGCGCTTGGGGGCGGGGCCATATAAGGAATCCCGCCGATTTGTGACATCACACACCTCCAGTTTTTGACCTCCACCCCCCAAATTTCTTTCAGGGCTCATTTCCAAATGCGCAAATGTCTTTATCTGAAACTTTGGCATTGTTTAACACGAGAAAACAACATTTAAGCTACATTTATATGTCAGAAAAGTGGAAATAGCATCATAAAAAAGAGGCAGCTCATTAATGCACATAATGGGACACACCTATCTATTCAGCCTGCGAGTCGTTTTCAACTATTAATGTCCTGATGTCTTTGAATGCACCTTGCGTTATTGTCTGTGTTTGTATGTTTGTGGGCGACGTTGTCAAGCTTGAACATAAAGGAAAGAAATGGAAATATTTTATAAAATATAAAAGGAAATATTGCATTATTATTATTAGTTATAACTATTATCATATGTTATTGTGGTTTATTTGGTCTCAAATCATTTTGACAATAATATTGTTTAGCATCAATTTGTCGGGACATTTCAAAACACACCGGCCTTGTTTTGTGAAAAAAAGGTTTCAATGTCCAGTCATATTTTTTTTATTTAACTTTTTTATTTAACGTTCAAATCTCGTCTTATCTTGACCCGATATTGTGCATCGTCTCGGCTAACTACTAACACTTTCTATGAAGTTCATGAACGTTTTTGTTTTTGTTTGTTTGTTACGTCTAACAACTCAACTTTATGTGTACATGTCATGTGACCTGTGACATCACTACTGATAAACATACACACACTACTCAGGCCTGCACAATACTGGAAGTAAACTTTTCACTACCCATAAGTGGGTGTGTGCGTGGGTGTGTGTGTGTGTGTGTGTGTGTGTGCATGGTCTTATCACCTTTGCATCTAACACACCTAAAGGCTAACACACACACACACACACACACACACACACATAAGAAGGGCCCAGATGGCGTGACAATCATGTCTGCTGCCAAACAGATGGACATGGTTGCATTCATTCAACCATGGACACACACAAACTCACACTTACATGCACACACACGTTCACACACACACACACACACAATGGCGGCCATCCAATCACAGTGCCCTCAGTCTGTCCTAACACACAGACATGAACACTGTCAAGTACACACAAGCACACACAGTGGCTGGTGTCCAGTCCTAGTGGCCTTACAGTGTGTGTGTGTGTGCGTGTGTGTGTGTGTGTGTGTGTGTGTGTGTGTGTGAAGTCTCATTAGCAGCATCAATATTGATGAGGGCCATTTTATTGCATGTGTTGTCAGTACTTACAGTGAGTGGACTTCCTGTTTGAAGGTTGATGATGATGATACGAGCGTCCCAATAGTAATGCAGCGTTCTTGTGATGGCCCCTGGAAAACATTCATACAATATTGTATTATTTTTTTTTAGGGATTTCAACATCTTTCAGCACACACCCTGTCCAAAGTATGGCCATTTTCATCCCGTAGCATCGGTATTGTAACATTAAATTGAATTCCTTTGTCAGCTATAAAAAATCTTAGCTAGATAGCCTAGCATAAATCAACCGACATTGGATTGCATTTTAATGCATAAAAAGTATCAAAGTGGTTCTCATCTTTACATTTTTATGGATACGACCTTCACTAGAAAACAATTTTGGTATAATTTGCGCAGAAAATTTCATTTATTTTCAAATGCCAATTTTGAGAGGTATGAAGAAATCCGCTAGCAACAGTAACATGTAGCTAGCTTGACTGTTGTTGCTCAAAAAAACCCTCTTTTCTTGGTTCCCGGTTCTTTTATTAATTTTAATAATCAACTTAATTTCCTTATTTAACTTATAACATATTGAAGCAGGCAGTTATGGCGCTACATCTACAAAAAAAAAAAAAAAAAAGTTGTTGCTAATGGAGTCATTGCAATGTGATGTGCTGACTCCACCCACCTGTGCCGCCAAGTGACATAAAACAAACAGCACTTAAGAACTTAAGACGTTGTTTTGTTTGCTCGGTGGAGATGTTGAGCGAAACACTCTTTGCTTTGACACCACACACCGCCTGGCCCCAAATACATCAGCACCAACACACACACGCACACACACACTTTTAAAGAGATTAGGAATGAATGTCTTTTTAAAAAGATAAAAAGTGTGCATTTAGCAAGATAATAAGTGAATTAATACTTTTATAGTGCAGAGCATGTCAGGAAAGTTTCTTTGTGTGTTGTGTGTGTGTGTGTGTGTGTGTGTGTGTGTGCGTAATTGCAGTGTGTTGATGGACGTGCAGTGACTGGAGGAAAGACGAGAGTGTTCACTTTCAGGCCGCCTGATAGTGGATGCTGAGGGTTGGGTTCAGAGGTCACCATCAAACATGGCCGGGGCTCTGTCTAAATGCTGGAGGCCATTCTTTCACTGTCTTTTCATCCCCCCCCCTCTCCCTCTCCGGCCTCGCCCCCCCCCTCCTCCCAGGGGGCGTGTGATTGGCGGTGAGGGAGGATTAGAGGCTGACTGGTTAACATGTTGGCGGTGAAAACACACGTTAAGAGGATTAAAAGACTCACTCTGCTCTTTAACACATGCTGCTCCCAATACACCTTCTCCACAAGGTCAAATACACGCAGAGGTCGAAGCAGGTAGAGTACATGTGGTAAGCATGTATATTCGATGAAGGTGAGGGCGGCCGACTTTTGCTCAAAAGTCCGCTGCAGTGCTGGCGAGCGGCCACAGAGGGGCGTCGTCTTGACCAAAGGTGCTGAGGATGTTTATGGTTCAAAGTGCACGTCAACCATAAGACGCTTACAACTTGAAACTCATGAAGATCAACCTGAAAAGGAGCCATCTTGGAAGCTAAAAGACTCTATGCTACATCTCAATTGGTACACTTGTGTACTTATTTATTTACAGCATTATTTCCAAACTAAGTTGAAATAATGGCGGCTAAAGAGCAACCTGTAGTGGTGGAAAGTAGTGAACAGAAGAAGAAGCTAAATATTGTACAGTAAACCTCGGATATATCGGAAATTCGCTCACAACCGACAGATAAAAAAGAACCGTTTTTTCTGTAATGCAATAAAAATTCATTGCATATATCGGATTTTTTATAACGGATTTCGCCTATTTCGGACAAAATCTCCAGTCCCGTTCCAATGCATTTCCATGAAATTTCCCTGGCATATATCGGATGGCCGCATCGTTACGCTAATCTTGTTGATGTCACTGGCTATTGTCTTTCTCCTGGCTCCAGATTTAGGACAAATATAAAAGTGAGTGACGTCAATAACACTAGCACAGCAGTGAATGAGATCTTAACCTCACTATTGGAAATAACGTAGGCCTGACGGGCGTAACAGGGCCTAGCTTAATTAACAATTTGTTATGCTCAGAGTCCAATAAAGTTCAATTCTCATTACCTTACGTCTCTTTTCATTGCCCAGTCCAGGTACATTGGAAACATAGTCAAGGAAGTGCCTTTTTATAACGGATAAAATCCCATTTACGCATATACCGGATATAAATCCCATATATGCGTAAAACGGACATTTTCCAGTATACGCATATAACGGATTTCGCTTATATCGGACAAAACCAGTGGGAACAATTGAATCCGATATATCCGAGGTTTACTGTATTATATTAACTAAGTGAGGCTGCACGGTGGCCTTGTGGTTAGCATGTTGGCCTCACAGTCAGAAGAAGGTGGGTTTGAATCACTGTCGGAACAGCTTTGTATGGAGTTAGCATGTTCTCCCCGTGCACGTGTGGGTTCTCTCCGGGTTACTCCGGCTTCCTCCCACATTCCAAAAATATACGTGCTAGGTTAATTGGAGACGCTAATCTATCCATGGGTGTGAATGTAAGTGTGGATGGTTGTTTGTCTATATCTGCCCTGCGATTGGCTGGCGACCAGCTGCCTCAAGACGGCTGGGATAGGCTCCGGTATGCCCGTGACCTTAGTGTGGAAGTGGTCCAGAAATTGGACGCATGAGTACACTGTAAGAGAATAATACTAACAAGTTGACTTGTTAGTCCCATGAATTGTTTTAAATGGTGCCTATGGAAGGACAGCAATGACAAGCACCTTCCAGCGCTTGTGACGAAGATCCATTAATCAATGGACACATTTTTATATTCTATATTTTTATACTTTTTTTGTGTACTATTGTGTACCAATAGAAACACGGCGTAGCTACAACATGCGGGTGCTGTATAGCATAGCGAGCTAGCTTTAGCACATTATCACAATGTCGGTGCGAGTTGTTGACATGTCTGACGGCACCACAAAGGAAAGGAAGAGGATCGGGACTTGCCCCCTCTTTAGTCTGATGGACACAAAGAGACACAACAAAGTCATTGTTGCCCCCCCCACCACCGCCCCCTCACTCGCTTCCTCCTCCCGGCCAATCAAAGAGGCTAATTAGCCAAGCAGGTAGAACAAAAACACAAACATGGCCGCCTGCTGGCTTACTTCCTGTGATGGAATCATCGGGTCAAAGGTGACAGTTCCAACAGAGCTCTGAGCGTCTTCAAACGTCACACTGCAGGCCGCTCAGCAAGCGTCCACTCATCCACCACTCGGTAAAAGACTAGAGTTTAGCTTAGTGTTAGCTTAGCTTTAACTTTAGCTGACTTTAATTACCTTTGCTTTAGCTTCAGTCGAGCCAAATGTGTTAAATCCATCTTGGGAAGTTTTGGAGGTCACGGTGAGATCAGGAAGTCAGCTGACAGACAGGAAGTGATGATGTTTAATCCTGTCGTTGACCTCTGTGTGCGCGTGTTTGACCTTTTCACATCTCAGCGATGTGGCGACCGTCTCACGAATGCCCACAGTTTGTTTACTCGGCGTGCAGCGGCGGCCATGTTGACTTCCTGCGGCGTGGTGAGCGCCGCGTTAGCATGAGTGGTCCGCGTGCCGCGTGTGATTGGATCAGCAGGATCGAGTGTCGCCGCCAAGGAGCCAATTAGCCGCTGACACTGACCTCGCGCTCGCTGCCTTTGCCACATCTGTCCGCGTATTAGCTCACGCCACCGCTCGCCGCCATTAAAAATGAATGCGGGCTTTTAAAGTGTGTGTACGGTGGGGGCATGGGGGGGGTCTGTTTTCCAGGGCAAATATTGTTATTGATCCAAAGTTTTTAGACGTAAACGGATCCGGCCTCACATTTTGCAGTGTGGAACATCCATCACGGAGAACCCGACACCGTCAGAATGGATGCACACCGAGGGGGAGGGGGTTGGGGGGGGGGTGCTCCCGAGCGGTGGGCTGTTGTCGCGGCGACAAGGACGATGGAGTGGACATATGAAAATGAAGTGGGCCTAATTGATTAGCTTGGTTACATTTTTATTCCTGACTATTGATTGGCTGTACCACCAACAACAACAACAACAACAACATGGCCGCCGACAGGAACACAATCACATGATCGCAAACAGAAACAGTGAGAAGGGCTGGAGGGGCGTGGCCAGATACAGATACACTTCAACAAACAACACAATTTGAACTTTCTACAAGTTTTGTAACAACGTTTTGTGTGTGTGTGTGTGTGTGTGTGTGTGTCAGGTGATTACAGGTTAGTGTTACACCCCGCCCCCCCCATCACTGTCCAGCGATGGCGGTGAGTTTGATGTTTGATGCTTTGAGTCTTTCTGCGCTCGATGCTAATCTCATCACGCGCGCACACACGCAACGCATTAGGGCGCCTTCAAGGAAGTGAGGAGGAAGAAGATGAGGAGTAAATATGGCGTCATGTTTCGCACGTTTCAAACGTCAATTTGATCAAAATTGTCTAAAGTGACTCAGACCACTCACTCGTGTTACGCACGCACACACATCCAGTGTGATGATGAGGATGATGATGATGAGGATGAAGCTTATCGGGGCTAAAAGGAAATAGGAAGTGAGTCAAACGTGCACACACACACACACACACACACACACACACGTGAGGTTAAGACATCTGGTGAGATGCAGGCTGATGGCAAAGGTCAAAGGTCCCACGAGCTGCATCTTAACTTACACGCACGCACTCTCACATGGCGTTAGCATGTTAGCATCAGTTAATGAGTTATTTCATACAAGAATAAAAAAAGACTGACTAAATAACACACACACACACAGAAATGTGTGTGTAGTAAATACTGTGTAAGTAGTGAATGTAGTGTGTGATGAAGTGCGCTGGTCGATGTAGCCGCAGCGCAGCGCTCTACGAGACCTTTATTAAAGTAAGCAGGCAGCTAATCAATGCTAACTGGACCACCACACTGTGTATGTGTGCAAGTGTGTGTGTGTGAATCGACATGAGTGTGTGTGGTAGACGTAGGCGTCCACAATCCACACACATTTATTTCCCTATCCTGTGCATATATAAGAAAATAAGTTAAAACAAATGAATATAACATCGTCGTGGGGTGACTTCGGCCAAGAGGTGGGGTACACCCTGGACTGGTCTCCAGCCGGGGAAATAATGATAACATACAATATTATTATCATATTTGTCCGTCGAACTCTATTACACTTTTTGGTTTTGATTCCAATCATTTTTAACAATTTTTAATTATTGAATTTGCACACTTCCTGGTGAAAATACAGGTCAGTAACCTAAGATGTCTCCTCTCAGCAAGCCCGGCCTCCCGTCTGAGTGCACTCAGTAGAAATTCACGGTGTATAATAAATGTTTCTGCAATATTATATTGGCGACACGCTGACAAACCGGCAGGCGACACGATCCAACTCAGTGTGCTCACTTTTCGCAGGAAATTTTAGTAAGATTAAAAAATAGATTCATTAGATGAATTAATAACGGATCATAATAATTTATTTATGTACCGACAGCACTGTAGCAGGATATAGTGTATTAGCATACCGGGATATAATACGGGAAGTGACACTGACATGCCAGCAGATTGCAGGTCATGACCGTGTGAGTGAAGAAGGAATAAAAATGTTTTTTTTTTTAGTTTGTTTGTTTATTTGTGCTTTTTGAGTTGTAGTTGTACGAGGTGCTAATCACACACGCAAACACTCAGCATGGTGGCAGCGGCAATCATCACGGTTGCCTAGCAACAAGTCGCTGCCCTCTGTTATTATGTTTACTAGACACGTTAGCTAGCGTGGAATGCAAGCATTAAGAGGGGACGGTGCGTTCAAGTGACCTGCGCTTGAAATCTATTATTATCCAAAACAAAGCACTCTGCGGACGGCTGGCCACGCCCCGAGTGACTCTCGGGACTCGTTCTCCCATAATTCCCCCGACCCCCGGCCGAGGCTAAGTAGCATTCGCCGACAAGTTGTGATAATTAGCACTTTGAAATGCCAGAGCACCGCGGGGCTACGCTAGGGCAGCGTGCTAGCACGTGCTAATGGCTAAACGACATGATGAGTCCTTCAGGGTGAAGCATAATTATAGCCTAGCTTGTAGCATCTGCAGGCAGGCTAGCGTACGTGGTCATTAGCGGTTAGCATTGTCCATTAAGACAGTGGACATTCTCATGATTGACCTTGTTGACAATCTAAACACAGGAAGTCGCCGCCCTCCTGTTGGACAGACGTTGTAGACGTCTGCGTGTTCGTTGCCTCTGCCAAGCCGTACTTCGCTAGTTAGCGTTATCCACTTCATCAGCAGAGGAGGGGCGGAGCCAAATGAAGGACTTTGATTGAAGTTAACTTGTTACTGTTATGATTTGTTAATATGTGCTCGTGGTTACCATGACAACAGCACATATGACTTCCGGCTTCTCCGCGATGACATCAGTGTTAGCATTATTGTTAGCATCATTGTTAGCAAAGTAGCCACTGCAGAGAGAGAGCGACAGAGACGTGTGATCGGATCATGTGACCTGTCCAGGTGACACCTGACGATGGCGATGCGTCGCTGTAAAAAGACACACGCCCACAAGCATGTTTGTGTGCACGACTCACTGTGTGTGTCCTCGCCATATTGATTTGATGCTGGGCCATATTTGAGTGTGTGTGTGCGTGTGTGTGTGCGTGTGTGCGTGCGTGTGTGAGAAGTGTGAATTGAAGCGAATGGCGAGCAGATGGTCTCCAGAGATCATCTTACCTGTTTAGACGACAGCATCTGTCCTCGCTGTCAATCACAGCGCTCCATGCCAGCAGGGGGCGACATGCCGTCACTGACCTCCTCCGTTAGAGTTCAAAGGTCAGCCTCCCTAAGCGATCAATACACCATCATCAATATATTTTCATGTTTTCATAAAATCATCACACAACAACACAAGGCTCCACTAACATTAAAAGTGAAAATATTCCATTAATAATACTCAATACAGCAATGAAGGAGGAATTACTACGGAATTCCGTGTTCTACGGCCGTTGTGATTGTGTAGAAGTGATGACAACATTGTTCAATGACCACTTAATTGGGACACTCTCTTGTTCCAAAGTGGTCACGGCATCCTCGCAAAGACGGCAAAGGTTGTGTGTTTGTGCGGTCGTCATCCTTCCCTCCCACCGGGATAAGCTTTTAGCCACGTGCTAGCTGTGCGTGCTAGCTGTGAGGCTCCTGACTGTTCAGCCAAATGTCTCCGCACAACAAGACGCTAATTAGCTGTGAAGGCCAGACACGCAATTTCAGCCTCGGAGAGAGCGAAGGGTGGCCTTCGCCCCGGTTAGAGACGTTTCCATTTACTTACATTTCTCAAATATCACGCCGACATGGACGCTCATTTGCATACGAGCGCAGCGTGATCTTACCTAAGCAAATAGATGGCGGCGCAAATAAATAGAGCGGGACAGAAAATGCCAGAACCTCTACACCTTCACCCCACCGTGCCTCTGCTGAAGATGGGGTGTGTGTGTGTGTGTGTGTGTGTGTGTCTCCAAAGCAACATTGCTGTCTGTCTCCTCCTGTGTGAGACACCAATCACTTACAACACAACACTTCCTCCAAGTGTGAGTTTTCTACTAATGCTGTAGGAGGCGCTCTTCAGGACCATAAGAAAAAACAAGAAAGCCAGAAGAAAAAAGAAAAAAAGGCAACACAATCTACAGCAGCCTGCTCCTGTACACTACTATAGTGAACATTTAGCCTTCGCCATGCGACTCAACATGCTTATAAACATTTAACTTAGCTTTCAAATTAAAATTCTTCTTTTGCGTGTCATGGCGGCAGCAAAGAGGGCCTCCCCCGGGGTGAAGGTGAAAGAAGAGGACGTGTTTACGCTGTGTCCAAGTGAGGAAGACGAGAGAACATTCCAAGAGTCAAATGTCAAAGTGCTCTTAGCCGATGTTTGCTAAACATTCGCCGTAATGACTTCGAGTCACTGCCTTTAACGAGTGTCGAGTGGACACAACGAGCGATGAGGCGGAAAAGAGACAACTACTTGAAGCTCTTAACCGAGAACAATGAAGAAGTTTTCACTGGAGTCAAGTGGAAACATCACCGCCGCAAGAAGATGAAAGAATTAGCACTCTTGCTACATGCTAGCGAGTCATTGCGCCGTAATCACGTCACGTGATGTCATGTGACAATTGTTTACGTTCGCATTAGTCTATGTTAGAAACATGGCCGACTTCACACGCTAACACGCTATCAAGTTAGATGTCTCTAGTTTATTGCGATTACAGCATTTCTTGAACACTATAGAAACATGCTTCATAACATAACTCGAAGTTGTTATTATAACTTACACACAATGTAATCATACCTTAAGTGTTGTATGTTTTCAACTCTCAAACTGTCTTGACAGTATGTTCACGCTCTGTGATTGGCCAGTCACACACAGCGCCCGCCCCTCTCTAGCTATAAACACAACCACATAACTCAGCTATCAGCAGTACGCTAAACACATAGCAATAGCATGCTAACAATATAATGAACGGGTGGCAATGCTGATGAAGCTAACGTAGCTCAGCAGTTCGTGAGCAGCTCGGCGGCTGGATGCTTAAGGCACCCGACTCAATACAATAACACGATGTAAACATCCGCTAGCGTTAAACAATGAGAAATAACCAGGTTACTCACGTTTAGAGACACACACTATCCATCAAAAATAAGGTCCGTGTTACGGCAGCAACTCAAAGCTCCGCGGCTGCCCTGGTGCGTTCAAGTACCAATGTAGCGTCGTAATTTGAAGCTACAATTAATCACATGTAACTTTAAAGGAACAAAAAAGAATCCAGCCTCCAGCTACGGCAACTTGCAGATATTTACTACACTACAAAGTACAGTACTGTAAGGTACCTTATTGAGTATTTCATATTTTGGTTGTTGTGGAAACGTGCTTTCTGTGGAACTAAAGAGTGGAAACAAACGACTGCGGTGTTGCATATAAAGTACACTTGTGTGATGCTGCTAATCTGAAAGTGTATTCATGTGATGCCAGTGGGTATCATTTTGTCATCAGGGTGACATTTTGACAAAGGAATGTTCATAGCAGAGTTTCAATTTGACATAGATGAGAATGGTTTATTGCTCAATGTTGTTTGCTTGTGTGGATAGTTTATAAATGGAATATTTTCATAGTTAGAGCGTAGAAAACGTGTTTAACCCTTTCTAAATATGTTTTCTGGCCATATTAGAGCCTTCTAGACATTAAATAACACCCACAGAGTCACTTTTCTCATTATCAGTACATGTTTGTATATTTATTAGGTACATCCTTTGAGTGTTAAGTTGTTGTGTGATGAGTTTAGTGTTATTTGTTTCTTCAAGGCAGACTATTATATTGAGTAATGACCTACTGCAATTTCCAATGGGTTGACAAGCTTGTTGTGAGTTTTTTTTTTCATAGCTCACGATTGGCTCTTATGAATAAAATAAAGAGCTGCCCGGGGAAGGGAAACATAAATTGTGGTCGCTGAGCAAAATTGCAAAGAAGTGAAGTTCAGAGAGTGTATCCATCCGTTATCTACGCCGCTTATCCTCGATTCCAAATTTTGTTGCCAATATTTTCACTTTTACTGCAAATGAATATCAGCTCTAAATATTGTAGTAGTACAAGTACAGTATATTGTAGTATTGTAGTACAGTAGCATGCTACATGTAGTTTTGTGCAGTAGCATGTTACATGTAGTCATGTACAGTAGCATGTTACATGTAGTCATGTACAGTAACATGTTACATGTAGTCATGTACAGTAGCATGCTACATGTAGTCATGTACAGTAACATGCTACATGTAGTTTTGTGCAGTAGCATGTTCCATGTAGTCATGTACAGTAGCATGCTACATGTAGTTTTGTGCAGTAGCATGCTACATGTAGTCATCCACAGTAACATGCTACATGTAGTTTTGTGCAGTAGCATGCTACATGTAGTCATGTACAGTAACATGCTACATGTAGTTTTGTGCAGTATCATGTTACATGTAGTCATCCACAGTAACATGCTACATGTAGTTTTGTGCAGTAGCATGTTCCATGTAGCCATGTACAGTGGCATGTTACAAGTACTTGCATGTAGTAGGATGTGGTAATGAGTGTGTTCATGTTGTGGTCTTTGAAGTAGTGTCAGAAAGTTGATCCTGACATGATCTTTCCGTGCACTTGCCTGAGGCGGGACACGAATATGTGCACAATGTCAGCTCACTCTTTGAACACACACACACACACATACACACACAAATGTGCACCCGAGTTAACACCCTAGTGTGCTGATGCTAACACTTTAGCATTGCATTTTATTAGCATGTTAAAAGAGACCAATGCTAACAGTTAGCATGGAGGTAAATGATGCTAGCGTGCCTTCGACACATATCCATGTTGTCTTTGCAAATTCCAACTGTTCAACACATACATGCGCACACATGTACACACATGTACACACCTGCCCAGGTGTATCGGGTGTTCAGTAAGTTGACATGTTGGATCTTTTGTTCTCCTCCCTCAAATTCATCCTGAAACTCTTTTGTTGTCCAACAATCACACACGCACACACGCACACACACACACACACACACACACACACACACACACACACTGTGACACCTGAGTGGCTGTAATTACGTGCAAAGTGCTAACAGCGTTTCTTCACCTTCATACACCTGTGTGTGTGTGTGTGTGTGTCTATGTGTGTGTGTGTGTGTACTTTGTGAGTGAAAAAAGAGTGTAAAAAAATCATTGCATGCTCAAACTAATTGTTAAAATAATTATGAAAGTATTTTTGTGTGTATTTAATAGTTGATCACTGATGACATCACATCTACTTCCTGTTTGTCCTCCATCTTGGATGTCATTCACCCGTGTGTGTGTGTGCATGTTGACATCTTCGCTGTCAATAATTCAGCTGACGTTAAAAAAGAAACGTGCAAACATACTTTGTGTGTGTGTGTGTGTGTTTCTTCAACAAGGAGAGGTGATTCATGACGAGCGCACACACACACACACACACACACACACACACACACACACAGAGACAATAGGTGTGTGTTGTGAGCTCGTGTTACTTCCTTCTCTCTCTCTTCAAGTTATTTGTACCCCCCCTGCCCCTCCGCCCCCCCCCCAGCACCATCATTAACAGCTAAAGTTACCTTACCTCCTCCCAGCTATACACACTCATCACTGTCCTCTGTGTGTGTGTGTGTGTGTGTGTGTAGGTATGTGCACACGTGTCTGCCTTCAAGACGAGAGTGAACCATCCCCATCATAACAACAGTAAAGATGAATGAAAACACAAAAGTGTCCTTTCCCGTCCACACGTGTCATTATTGTTATTAGTAGTCATGGTTTATTTTCATTGATTATTCTTCATCGTTGTTATATATGTAAAACGTGTTATGTTATATTATGTTATGAAGTGGCTAGCAGCTAGCATGCGGCTATCACACTCAGTCAGGTGCATGCTGGGAAGTCCTGAAGAGGACGTTCCGGATCTTTCTCCTGGGGTGGGAGGTTGATTAGAACCAGTTTAGGGAGTTAGCATTTCCACGCAGGTGTGCAGGATTAGCATTTACCTGCAGCATTAACCTCTACACTCATCACCCGTGTTTTTATTTTACCGTTAAGCTGTGTGGACATGACACACACACACACACACACACCAACACATCCCACATTGTTAATAAAGGGCCGTACTGTGGAAACTCAGTCAGGAGATCTGGAAGTTCTCCCCGTGCATGCGTGGGGTTTTTTTCCGGGTACTCCGGTTTCCTCCCACATTCCAAAAACATGCTAGGTTAATTAGCCACTCCAAATTGTCCATAGGTATGAATGTGAGTGTGAATGGTTGTTTGTCTATATGTGCCCTGGGATTGGCTGGCCACCAGTCCAGGGTGGACCCCGCCAAAACCGTCAGTGAACCGAATCATTCCGGTTCATTCAGTAAAAATATTCGGTCATTTTGGTCATTTCCGACTCAACTGTCGACGAGTGTCGGCACATCTCTCGGTCTCGGTCTTTCAGTCCTGCCCTGCGAAAGGAACGGTGAACTGACTCCGCAGCCAATCAAAAAAAACTGAACGGACATTTTAGGGGCGGTGACCTTGTTCATTCATTCATTCATTTTCTACCGCTTATCATGACGAGGGTCGCGGGGGTTGCTGGAGCCTATCCCAGTTGTCTTCGGGCAAGAGTCGGGGTCCACCCTGGACTGGTGGCCAGCCAATCACAGGGCACATATAGACAAACAACCATTCACACTCACATTCATACCTATGGACAATTTGGAGTCGCTAATTAACCTAGCATGTTTTTGGAATGTGGGAGGAAACCGGAGTACCCGGAGAAAACCCACGCATGCACGGGGAGAACATGCAAACTCCACACAGAGATGGCCAAGGGTGGAATTGAACCCGGGTCTCCTAGCTGTGAGGTCTGCACGCTAACCACTCGGCCGTGCAGCCCATATTGGCATATTAACAATAATTCATGGTTCCATTTATCACAGTGAGTCTTCCAGGTCCAGATGCAGCAAAACAGTCCCAGACCATCACACTACCACCACCATATTTTACTGTTGGAATAATGGTCATTCATTTTCTACCACTTATCCTAACGACAGTCGTCATCAGCTGTCTTGGGGCGAGAGGCGGGGTCCACCCTGGACTGGTGGCCAGCCAATCACAGGGCACATATAGACAAACAACCATTCACACTCACATTCATACCTATGGACAATTTGGAGTCGCTAATTAACCTAGCATGTTTTTGGAATGTGGGAGGAAACCGGAGTACTCGGAAAAACCCACGCATGCACGGGGAGAACATGCAAACTCCACACAGGGATCGCCGAGGGTGGAATTGAATTCGGGTCTCCTAGCTGTGAGGTCTGCGCGCTAACCACTCGCCCGCCGTGCAGCCCCACCTTGTTCATTCCGTTGAAGAAGAAACGATACGAATTCGACCACTGGGACCACGAAAAAGAACTAGTTCTTTTGACCTGTTTGTTCATGACCGACACACCACTAGTAAAGACAGCTAGGATAGGCTCCAGCATACCTGCGACCCAAGTGAGTTTAAGCGACATAGAAAATAATGGATGGACGTTTGGTCGTACCCTTTGTCCGGCCCCCTTCATGCCCATAGGTGGACTAGAGCATGATCAATCCCAGTGGCTCCGCTTTGATCCGATATTACTGTTCTTGGTCTTTGCTGACCCCCTCCCATCAGAGTCCCATCCAGTGTCTCGGGGCCTCACAAAGCAATGCTTCCTGAACCGGTTTCTATCCCGTACTCCCTCACATCATTAGCCCCAAGTGTGATCAATTACGTGCTGTTGTGTCCAACCGGTGACACCTAAGCTTTAATTGCTTTTGCCACCTGTTCTTCCCGTTATGCAACACAATGAAAATGTGTTGGTGAGTCGGGTCCAAACATTTAAAAAGTGTTTATAGTTTTGCCAAAACGATCAATCAATGGGTTCTGGCAAGCGAGCATTTGGTCCAGACAATAGCGTTTAGTGTTTTAGCAAAGGACAAAAAGTGTATCGCAGCAATCAGAATTGTGTGTCAATAAATAGAGCCGAGAAGCATGTTCACATGCTTTGGAACAATGGATCCCGAGAGGTTGCTAGACAACAGAGAAGACTGGGAAGCGAGGAAGGGAGAGGACGACAAAGACAAGTGAGATCTGATGAAATGGTGTGGTGGTACTGAACGTGGTGGTACAGCCCGTACAGCCAAACGTACTGTAACGTGTGATGGGGGATGAAATGGGGATGAAATACTGCGACCCGATGCTGACCTCAGACAAGATCATTTGCTGAATATGGAAATATTATAGTTAAACCCTATTCGGGAGATTTTGGTGGCAGTTATTTTTTAATATTAGGTACTTGAGACTAACTCGTGTACCTATGGAGGACCAAAACTGCCAAAATAATAAATAAATAAATAAATAAATAAAAGTGAAAATAAAAACAAAAATGAAAAAAAAAATCAAAAAATTAAATACACAAAAATAAATATAAATGGAAATAAAAACAAAAATAAAAAAATATATACATAAATAAATAAATAAAAGCAAAAATAAATACATAAATTAAAAACAAGATTCAAAAATTTAAAATAAATACAAAAATAAATGTAGAATAAATAAATAAAAAATATAAAATAAATATTGCCAGCAGATATTTCGGATAATGCTTCCCCGGATTACCTGCTTTTCCGGGTGGAAGCCTTATTGGAGCCTGATCATCGATCAACCCACAGTTCACCCCAAGACACACTTAGGACCGCCCCCTCATTTGAATAGTTTTTCCTTCTGCATTTCAAGCTGACATTGTCTGCTGCATGAAATAAATACATATGAGAGCAGAGTGCTTTTATTTATTTATTGATATGTAATTCTATTTATATATTTATTTTTGTATTTATTTTTAATTTTTGAATCTTGTTTTTTATTTTTGTATTTATTTTTGCTTTTTATTTATTTATGTATATATTTTTTATTTATTTTTATTTATTTATATATTTATTTGTGTGTATTTAATTTTTTGATTTTTTTTTTCATTTTTGTTTTTATTTTCACTTTTATTTATTTATTTATTTATTTATTATTTTGGCAGTTTTGGTCCTCCATATGTACCAACCTCCTGAGCAATTCCACAAACCATTCCGGCTTTACACGGAAAATGCAGCATTTGGCACAACTTTTATGAAGAAAATGCTCATAAAATCCATCCACCATCTCTACCAGGAACACTGAAAATGTAGTATAAATGACTGCGTTACTGCGTTATGAGTAGTTACACTCAAAAGTTTGGGACCACTTGGACATTTTTTTTTTGTCCAGTCTGAGATATGGCTTTTTCTTTGAAGTCCAGCATCCTGAAGTGGGCGCTTCACTGTTGATACTGACACTGGTGATTGACGGCTACTATTTAGTACAGCTGCCAGGTGACGACCTGTGAGGCGTCTTTGTCTTAAACTACACACTCTCACATATTTGTCTTCTCGTGTAGCGTTTTTCTGTCCTTGTTAGACCCAGTTTGTGCTGCTCTCTGAAGGGAGTAGTTTTGGTTTAGATGTTTAGATGGCTTTTCTAATCATCTATTAGCCTTATAAAATGATGGACTTGGATTAGCAGCCATACCAGGAGATTGATGCAGAGGACTGACAGTTGAGCGGCAGTGTAAGTATTTTATACTTTGGATGATATGTCATCACAACATTATCCCACTTTTTTCTGTGTGAAAGGCACAGACAGTCTTCTCTTTTAAGAATGCAGTCAATGTGTATTCTGGTGACAGTTTGACCCCGGAACAGATTAAGTCAATTTCCCTGACTTCCAAGAGGAACAATGGTAAAAGTTGTCTTCTTGCACAGTTGTGCATCGTTTTTGTGTCCTTGTTAGACCCAATTTGTGCTGCTCTCAGAAGGGAGTAGTTAACAGCATGGTAAGAGATTTTAGTTTTGGTTTCCATTTTTAGATGGCTTTTCTAATCATGTGTGATCCCAAACTTTTGAGCAGTAGTACTGTAGTAAGTATAACACGGAATAAATAAGTCTCTTTTTGTCTCATCTTGTGTGTCTTTTGTCTCTCATACCCTCAGCCGGGACACGTCCACGTCCACATCCACATCCACATCCAATTGCCATCCCTTGTTCCTCAAGTGAGTGCTTGTCTTAATGAGGCCGAGAGTGGTGGCACAATGGAGAACATCTACACCGTGACACCACCATTGCACCTTCACACACACACACACACTTGCTAATTGGATGCTCACATAGACATAGATCACATAGACATAAATCACATAGACATATAGATCACATAGACATAGATCACATAGACATAGATCACATAGACATAGATCACATAGACTTAGATCACATAGACACATAGATCACATAGACATAGATCACATAGACATATAGATCACATAGACATAGATCACATAGACATAGATCACATAGACATAGATCACATAGACTTAGATCACATAGACATAGATCACGTAGACATAGATCACATAGACATAGATCACGTAGACATAGATCACGTAGACATAGATCACATAGACATAGATCACATAGACATAAATCACATAGACATATAGATCACATAGACATAGATCACATAGACATAGATCACATAGACATAGATCACATAGACTTAGATCACATAGACATAGATCACGTAGACATAGATCACATAGACATAGATCACGTAGACATAGATCACGTAGACATAGATCACATAGACATAGATCACATAGACATAGATCACATAGACATAAATCACATAGACATATAGATCACATAGACATAGATCACATAGACATAGATCACATAGACATAGATCACATAGACTTAGATCACATAGACATAGATCACATAGACTTAGGTCATGTAGACATAGAGCATGTAGACATAGAGCATGTAGACATAGATCATGTAGACATAGAGCATGTAGACATAGAGCATGTAGACATAGATCATGTAGACATAGAGCATGTAGACATAGATCACATAGACATAGAGCATGTAGACATAGACCATGTACACATAGAGCATGTAGACATAGACCATGTAGACATAGAGCATGTAGACATAGATCATGTAGACATAGAGCATGTAGACATAGATCATGTAGACATAGAGCATGTAGACATAGAGCATGTAGACATAGAGCATGTAGACATAGATCACGTAGACATAGATCACATAGACATAGATCACATAGACATAGATCACATAGACATAGAGCATGTAGACATAGATCATGTAGACATAGATCATGTAGACATAGAGCATGTAGACATAGATCATGTAGACATAGATCATGTAGACATAGACCATGTAGACATAGAGCATGTAGACATAGATCATGTAGACATAGAGCATGTAGACATAGATCATGTAGACATAGATCATGTAGACATAGAGCATGTAGACATAGACCATGTAGACATAGAGCATGTAGACATAGAGCATGTAGACATAGACCATGTAGACATAGAGCATGTAGACATAGATCATGTAGACATAGAGCATGTAGACATAGATCATGTAGACATAGAGCATGTAGACATAGAGCATGTAGACATAGAGCATGTAGACATAGATCACGTAGACATAGATCACATAGACATAGATCACATAGACATAGATCACATAGACATAGAGCATGTAGACATAGAGCATGTAGACATAGATCATGTAGACATAGATCATGTAGACATAGATCATGTAGACATAGAGCATGTAGACATAGATCATGTAGACATAGATCATGTAGACATAGACCATGTAGACATAGAGCATGTAGACATAGATCATGTAGACTTAGAGCATGTAGACATAGAGCATGTAGACATAGATCATGTAGACATAGATCATGTAGACATAGAGCATGTAGACATAGATCATGTAGACTTAGAGCATGTAGACATAGAGCATGTAGACATAGATCATGTAGACATAGAGCATGTAGACATAGAGCATGTAGACATAGAGCATGTAGACATAGATCATGTAGACATAGATCACATAGACATAGATCACGTAGACATAGAGCACGTAGACATAGAGCATGTAGACATAGAGCATGTAGACATAGAGCATGTAGACATAGATCATGTAGACATAGAGCATGTAGACATAGAGCATGTAGACATAGAGCACGTAGACATAGATCACATAGACATAGATCACATAGACATAGATCACATAGACAGATCACATAGACTTAGACCATGTAGACATAGAGCATGTAGACATAGAGCATGTAGACATAGATCATGTAGACATAGAGCATGTAGACATAGAGCATGTAGACATAGAGCATGTAGACATAGACCATGTAGACATAGATCACAGACATAGATCACATAGACATAGATCACATAGACATAGAGCATGTAGACATAGAGCATGTAGACATAGACCATGTAGACATAGAGCATGTAGACATAGAGCATGTAGACATAGACCATGTAGACATAGAGCATGTAGACATAGAGCATGTAGACTTAGATCATGTAGACTTAGATCATGTAGACATAGATCATGTAGACATAGAGCATGTAGACATAGATCATGTAGACATAGAGCATGTAGACATAGAGCATGTAGACATAGATCATGTAGACATAGAGCATGTAGACATAGATCATGTAGACATAGATCATGTAGACATAGAGCATGTAGACATAGAGCATGTAGACATAGAGCATGTAGACATAGAGCATGTAGACATAGAGCATGTAGACATAGATCATGTAGACATAGAGCATGTAGACATAGATCATGTAGACATAGATCACATAGACATAGAGCATGTAGACATAGAGCATGTAGACATAGAGCATGTAGACATAGATCATGTAGACATAGAGCATGTAGACATAGATCATGTAGACATAGATCACATAGACATAGAGCATGTAGACATAGAGCATGTAGACATAGATCACATAGACATAGATCATGTAGACATAGAGCATGTAGACATAGAGCACGTAGACATAGAGCATGTAGACATAGAGCATGTAGACATAGATATGTTTTCTAACCTCTTGTGATTCTTCCCGAAAACATTGTTGTCTTTTGGTCGGGAGACACCCCCCCCCCCCACCACCACGGGGCAAATTCAAGGCCAGCTGATCCTAAGTGTAAAAAGAAGCGCGACAAAGAACATCATCAGGGGGTTGTCATGGTACGGCACGGTGTCAACATTAGCATTAGCTGCTAGCAGGATGGGAACAAGTGTAAGTAATGACATGCGGCGTGTGCACCAACAAGTGCAACGCTCCCATGCGTGTGCCTGAACACATCATGACGTGTTCACACGCTTGTTCATGCACACTTGTGTGTGTGTGTATGTGTGTGTATGTGTGTGTATGTGTGTGTAGTGTGTCGACACGTCGTCACGTCTTCATGGTGTCTTCATCATGTCTTCACAATGTCTTCATAATGTCCTGATAATATTTCACTGCGTTTTCACAAGGTCTTAATGTCTTCATCATGACTTCCATTGTCTTCATCATGTTTTCATCATGTCCTTAGGATGTCTTCATCATGTCCTTAGGATGTCTTCATCATGTCCTTAGGATGTCTTCATAATGTCCTTAGGATGTCTTCATCATGTCCTTAGGATGTCTTCATAATGTCTTTAGGATGTCTTCATAATGTCTTTAGGATGTCTTCATAATGTCCTTAGGATGTCTTCATAATGTCTTTAGGATGTCTTCATAATCTCTTTAGGATGTCTTCATCATGTCATTAGGATGTCTTCATAATGTCCTTAAAATGTCTTCATAATGTCTTTAGGATGTCTTCATAATGTCATTAGGATGTCTTCATAATGTCTTTAGGATGTCTTCATCATGTCTTTAGGATGTCTTCATAATGTCTTTAGGATGTCTTCATAATGTCCTTGGGATGTCTTCATAATGTCCTTATGATGTCTTCATCATGTCTTTAGGATGTCTTCATCATGTCTTTAGGATGTCTTAATAATGTCCATAGGATGTCTTCATAATGTCTTCAGGATGTCTTAACAATGTCTTTAGGATGTCTTCATAATGTCTTTAGGATGTCTTCATAATGTCCTTAGGATGTCTTCATAATGTCTTTAGGATGTCTTTATAATGTCTTTAGGATGTCTTCATAATGTCTTTAGGATGTCTTCATAATGTCCTTAGGATGTCTTCATAATGTCTTTAGGATGTCTTCATAATGTCTTTAAGATGTCTTCATAATGTCCTTAGGATGTCTTCATAATGTTTTTAGGATGTCTTCATAATGTCCTTAGGATGTCTTCATAATGTCCTTAGGATGTCTTCATAATGTCTTTAGGATGTCTTCGTAATGTCTTTAGGATGTCTTCATAATGTCTTTAGGATGTCTTCATAATGTCCTTAGGATGTCTTCATAATGTCCTTAGGATGTCTTCATAATGTCTTTAGGATGTCTTCATAATGTCCTTAGGATGTCTTCATAATGTCTTTAGGATGTCTTCATAATGTCTTTAGGATGTCTTCATAATGTCCTTAGGATGTCTTCATAATGTCCTTAGGATGTCTTCATAATGTCTTCCATTGTCTTCATAATGTCCTTAGGATGTCTTCATAATGTCTTCCATTGTCTTCATAATGTCCTTAGGATGTCTTCATAATGTCTTTAGGATGTCTTCATAATGTCTTTAGGATGTCTTCATAATGTCTTTAGGATGTCTTCATAATGTCCTTAGGATGTCTTCATAATGTCTTTAGGATGTCTTCATAATGTCTTTAGGATGTCTTCATAATGTCCTTAGGATGTCTTCATAATGTCTTTAGGATGTCTTCATAATGTCCTTAGGAGGTCTTCATAATGTCCTTAGGATGTCTTCATAATGTCTTTAGGATGTCTTCATAATGTCCTTGGGATGTCTTCATCATGTTTTCCATTGTCTTCATAATGTCTTTAGGATGTCTTCATAATGTCCTTAGGATGTCTTCATAATGTCTTTAGGATGTCTTCATAATGTCTTTAGGATGTCTTCATCATGTCCTTAGGATGTCTTCATAATGTCCTTAGGATGTCTTCATAATGTCTTTAGGATGTCTTCATAATGTCTTTAGGATGTCTTCATAATGTCCTTAGGATGTCTTCATTATGTCTTTAGGATGTCTTCATAATGTCTTTAGGATGTCTTCATAATGTCCTTAGGATGTCTTCATAATGTCTTTAGGATGTCTTCATAATGTCTTTAGGATGTCTTCATTATGTCTTTAGGATGTCTTCATAATGTCTTTAGGATGTCTTCATAATGTCCTTAGGATGTCTTCATAATGTCTTTAGGATGTCTTCATAATGTCCTTAGGATGTCTTCATCTAATTTCTCCCCAATGTCCTGACATGCCTTCATGATGTCCTCCTCATGTATTAACCGTTGTGATGGTCCTGTTAGGGTTCCATGGGGCCTGTTATTAGCATCCTGTCTCCCTGAGGTTGCCATGGGACCCAAGTCTGGTTTCTGATGTGCAGCACCTTGGAGGACCTTGGAGGACGCTCCCAGGAAATAAAAGGGCTCCCCCTCCAGCAGTCGTCCCTCTCGTCTCCTGGACTTCAGGCTTTATGACATTTATGTTCCAATAAACCCAATGTCTTCATCGCGTCTTCACAATGTTTCCATAATGTCCTCATCGTGACTCCTCAATGTCGTGACCTTGCGGGCGGTCCCCGCTGACTGCGTGGTTGTCGTCAGGTGAAAGAAGAATCACAAAGCTTTTAATTTAGCGGCTTGACAACTTCCTGTCTGTGCGTCGTTGACACGTGACAAGCGCTAATCATCGGAGTCGCAGCACGCTAGCATGGAGCCGCTCGTCATTACAGCGTCTTTAGCTGCTAATTGTGCAAAGACACTTCCTGATTTCATTAGCGTTAATTCCTCACTCGGTTGGAAAGGTCTTTCACACTTTGGGAGCCTTTTGCTAATTGTGATGTCACTTCCTGTCTGCCGGAGCCTCCCAGGAATCTCACCTTCGCTGCGACGCTGCAGGGTTTGAACATGCAAAGCGGTGCAGCGTGCTAATAACGCTAGCTCCATGCAGACAGATGGTTCCTCAAAGGTGGAGGTCATCAGTCTTGTTGCTGCTGGAACGTTCCAGCTGGGTCCACGACCCCCGGCTGATCCGGCCGACTGTTTGGACTCAGACGTCAGGCGGGTTGATGTATGGAGATCCATGTTTGGTCGCCATGGATCACAGCCGTCCGCCATCTTCTTCTTCTCTGTCAGCGGCTCATTGGTCAGCTCGTTAGTGGGCCGTCCGTCATGGCGGCAGCAAGGATTTTGAAGACGGGGTGTGGGGGAGGGGGGGCTGAGCTGCCTTGAGTGTTTTTTATGGCCCCGACATGGACTCCATCAATAAATGGATAATATGAAGAACATTCATCAGGACTTGCTATCTGGCTCCTTCTTTTCCGTCCACATCTGTCCTCTCCTGGCGCTCCGGGATATTATCAGCAACAAACCCAGCCTAGAATAATAGGAAACAGACGTCAGCTGGTGAGGAGCCATGAGGCCGCCCCAGGAGACGAGGAGGACAAGAACCTGGCCCACGTCACGAACAAAGATGGCTGCCCCAACTGCAATATCATTATTATGATGATATTAGCCAATGATATCGGTTGGCCAATAGTATTGGACATCCATAATAAATATATGTAAATATATATGTCAATAATATATGTAAATAATCATGTTCTATAATAATAATAAATACATAACAAGCAAAATACTAACATATAAAGAAGAATTAAATGGCAATATACAATAAGAAATAACTTTTTTAACTTTTTTTAATTATAACTAAGTCAAATATGGCTGCACAGCGGTCGAGTGGTTAGCACGCAGGCCTCACAGCTAAAAGACCCGAGTTCAATTCCAACCTTGCATGGGTTTTCTCCGGGTACTCCGGTTTCCTCCCACATTCCAAAAACATGCTAGGTTAATTAGCCACTCCAAATTGTCCATAGGTATGAATGTGAGTGTGAATGGTTGTTTGTCTATATGTGCCCTGGGATTGGCTGGCCACCAGTCCAGGGTGGACCCCGCCTCTTGCCCAAATAGAAGACAGTTGGGATAGGCTCCAGCATACCCGAAACCTTAGTGAGGATAAGCGGTAGAAAATGAATGGAATGTTTTCAACCGGGCTGAGTGATTAGTGTGCAGGCCTCACAGCTAGAACACCCGAGTTCAATTCCACTCTCTGTGTGGAGTTTGCATGTTCTCACCGTGCATGCGTGGGTTTTCTCCGGGTACTCCGGTTTCCTCCCACATCCCAAAAACATGCTAGGTTAATTAGCCACTCCAAATTGTCCATAGGTATGAATGTGAGTGTGAATGGTTGTTTGTCTATATGTGCCCTGGGATTGGCTGGCCACCAGTCCGGGGTGTACCCCGCCTCTCGCCCCAAAAAGACAGCTGGTGACAACCCATCGTGAGGATAAGCGGTATAAAATGAATGAACATTATTCCAACAGTAAAATATGGTGGTGGTAGTGTGATGGTCTGGGACTGTTTTGCTGCATCAGGACCTGGAAGACTCACTGTGATAAATGGAACCATGAATTATTGTGAAACTGTTCACAAATATGGGCTGCACGGTGGATGAGTGTTCTCCCCGTGCATGCGTGAGTTTTTTCTCCGGGTATTCCGATTTCCTCCCACATTCCAAAAACATGCTAGGTTAATTAGCGACTCCAAATTGTCCATAGGTATGAATGTGAGTGTGAATGGTTGTTTGTCTATATGTGCCCTGTGATTGGCAGGCCACCAGTCCGGGGTGTACCCCGCCTCTCGCTCCAAAAAGACAGCTGGGATAGGCTCCAGCACGATCGATCGATAATTATGGGACATCCTTAATAATACATAATAAGAGTAATAAACAATAATAATCATAAGTGTAAACAGGAAGTCATCATCTTTACCAATGATAAGACATTAGCATGTTACATAAATATGAAGACTTTTATTACAACAGTCGTCATCAAGACATCTGTGTGTGTGTGTGTGTGTGTGTGTGTGTGTGCAGCACTAAACAGGCTTTGATTGACAGCGCTCTGACAAAAGGTGCACAGGAGAGATTTTTCCCGCCGCCGCTCCGTGCTGTCAGCGTCCGCATCTAAAGCGTCGCTAATGCATCGCCCCTCTGCCCCCGTACGCCCCCCCCCAGCAGAGAGAGTGATGTGATGAATAGTCGCAGCATGACAATGCGACGCCACGACGAAGAAGAAGAAGAAGAAGTAGAAGAAATGCTCGCTAATGGCGGCGGCAAATAGCCAAACATGTTTAGCGTGACAAAAGGGCCGCCGCCTGCCAGCGCGCTCAATCTTCTCAGGTGTCACCAGGCGCCAGACTGACACACGTCCTCGTCCTCGTCCCTCAAGTGCATCCTAAGTAGACGAGGATGATGATGATGATGATGATGATAGCGGCGCAAGAAGCCATCTTGCTGCCACACAAACACTTTGTGTAGCTCACTAAACAACGTACTTAATGTCACTTTCATCGGGTCGCCTGTCAGAGGTCAGAGGTCACAGTGTCCTCTGTTTCCTTTCCCGGTTGTGTGAGTGTGTTTGGTGTGTGCTGCATCAGTATCTTCCCAGCAGTAACCATGGCAACCTCCCCCAAGTCTACCTGAGCAATAACACACACACACACACACCATGTTGTAGGATGTGGGTGTCATTGACATCATACATTGTGAAGCCCCTCCCCCCTACCCCCCACCTCCCCAGCATCATGTGACTATTGCATGTTTGTCACACTTAAACGTTTACCAGCATCATTCATTCATTCATTCATTCATTCATTCATTCATTCATTCATTCTAAACCGAGATTCATTGTCAGTATAGAAAGCCATTTTTAAACCACTGGGACTCCAGCAAAACACAGTGAGAGCAATTATCCACAAATAGACTTTCCCAGGAGTGGCCAGCCAACCAAAATGATCCCAACCAAGCCAACCAACTCATCCAAGAGGTCACAAAAGACCCCACAACAACATCCAAAGAACTGCAGGCCTTACTTGCCTCAAACAAAAACCACTACTGAACTTAAAGAACATGATGGCCGTCTCAATTTAGCAAGAGAACATGTTGATAAAATGTTGAATGTTTATCTGGTGTACACGTAACGCCGTATTTCAGAAAAACAACATGATTCCAACA
Organism: Doryrhamphus excisus; assembly: GCF_030265055.1. Lineage (NCBI taxonomy): Eukaryota > Metazoa > Chordata > Actinopteri > Syngnathiformes > Syngnathidae > Doryrhamphus > Doryrhamphus excisus. Next base: position 2,011,329 of record NC_080478.1, read on the forward strand.
GTAAAATATGGTGGTGGTAGTGTGATGGTCTGGGGCCGTTTTGCTGCCCCAGGACCTGGAAGACTTCCTGTGATAAATGGAAGCATTCATTTTGTGGTTTGTGGTTTAAAATACAAATATTTAGGGAATAAAGACTAATATTATGGTAATTAAGTTAAAAGATTTTAGGAATAAAGTCAAAATATGATGATAATAGATTTAAAATATGATGGTAACAAAGTCAAAATATTATGGTAATAAAGTTAAAATAATATGGTAATGAAGTCAAAATATTATGGGAATAAAGAAAAATAATATGGTAATAAAGTCAAAATATTATGGAAATAAAGTTTAAATATTATGATAATAAAGTAAAAATATTGTGTAATAAAGTCAAAATATTATGGTAATAAAGTAAAAATATTTAGGGAATAAAAACTAATATTATGCTAATAAAGTCAAAATATTATGGTAATAAAGTCAAAATATTATGGTAATAAAGTCAAAATATTATGGTAATAGATTTAAAATATGATGGTAACAAAGTCAAAATATTATGGGAATAAAGACAAATAATATGGTAATAAAGTCAAAATAGGATGGTAATAAACTCAAAATATTATGGGAATAAAGTAAAAAAAAAATATGGTAATAAAGTCAAAATATTATGGAAATAAAGTTAAAATATTATGATAATAAAGTCAAAATATTATGGTAATAAAGTCAAAATATTTAGGGAATAAAGACTAATATTATGGTAATTAAGTTAAAAGATTTTTTGAAGTACAAATATTATGGTAAAATAATGTATTTTGGGAATAAAGTCCAGCTGTTGCGGGACTAATATTTTGGAGAACTTATGAACATTTTCAAAGGTCTCCTTCAACGGCACATAATTCATGTTTCTGTCATGTGAATATGGTTTTATGGTCATAGTTTTACTGTTTTTGGTTTTTCTTTCTATATCACATGATATTTATTGTTACTGTACTTCAAATCAATTAAGATATGAAATGAGCCATAATCTTCATATGGTCCTCTCTAGAATCGCCAGGGTTTGCTGGAGCCTACCCAAGCGAGAGGTCGTGGTACGCCCTGGACGGGTCACCGGCCAATCACGGGGCACGTTCTGTATAGACGGCCAATCGTTCACAGTCACTTTCATCTTCCATATTGACATGGAAATGTGCATTAATAGCCACTTTGTCTGTTTTTATGAAATGTATTAAACTACAAATTGAAAATGTAAAAGAACACAGGGCGCAATTAATCATTTTTCCTCTGGGGTCATGTGACTCGTTAGTGTTCCAAGGTGTTAGGTGTGAATGGGGAGCAGGTGTGTTACATTTGGTGTGATTGCTTTTTTTCATACTGGTCACTGGAAGCTCAACGTGGTACATTGGGGATGTGGAAAAAAATAATAATTGTTGATGTATGTAAATAAATATTTTCTAGGCTATAAAAAGATTGCCAACACCCTGAAACTGAGACCCTACAACGCTTTTTTTTATATGATTAGCAACATCCATCCATCCATTTTCTGTACTGGTGGCCAGCCAATCACAGGGCACATATAGACAAACAACCATTCACACTCACATTCATACCTATGGACAATTTGGAGTGGCTAATTAACCTAGCATGTTTTTTGGAATGTGGGAGGAAACCGGAGTACCCGGAGAAAACCCACGCATGCACAGGGAGAACATGCAAACTCCACACAGAGATGGCCGAGTTTGGAATTGAACCCTCGTCTCCTAGCTGTGAGGTGTGTGTGCTAACGACTCGTCCACCGTGCAGCAGAACACAATATTCTATGAAATATATTCATTCATTCATTTTCTACCACTTATCCTCACTAAGGTTTCGGGTATGCTGGAGCCTATCCCAGCTGTCTTCTTGGGGCGAGAGGCGGGGTACACCCTGGACTGGTGGCCAGCCAATCACAGGGCACATATAGACAAACAACCATTCACACTCACATTCATACCTATGGACAATTTGGAGTCGCTAATTAACCTAGCATGTTTTTGGAATGTGGGAGGAAATCGGAGTACCCGGAGAAAACCCATCCTTTATACACACATTCCAAACAATTCAATTTTCCATAATTTTCAATTTTCCTTTGTCGCCAATATTCCCATTGGAAAAAAATTCATGGATTTTTATACATTTCTCGTTTCAAAGCATAAAAACATGCAACTAATTTAGGATTTTTATAATTTACATTTTACACCACACAAAAATTCCCACTTTTCCCATAATTCCACAAACAATATTTGAGTATATCTATACAATGTGTTGATGTAAGCGTAATATGACGGAATATGATTAATAACGTACATGTATGTGCCTGGCCTTCTGCCAGAGGCCCTCATCCCCTCAGCCACGGGGCCTGGAGGCGGTTGCCGTGGAAACGATGCTGGAGGCAGTTGATTGACAGTCTCTCCTGCTGCTTAATGCTCTCAATTTACCGCTGAGATCATCGACAACACAGCGACCTCCTCCTCTTCTTCTTCTTCTCCTTCATCGATGGATGCCTGACTTCTTTGTGACTCCGTGAATCATGAATGTTTGAAGCGTCGCACACTCACACACACACACACACACACACACACTCACACACACACACACACACACACACACACACGGTGTTTTGTTGACACACAGCAGCATCGTGTGTGTTTGTCCCAAAGCATCATGGGAACATGACGAGGAGACACAACAAGAAAAGACCAGCTCGTTCTGTGTGTGTGTGTGTGTGTGTGTTGGGGGGCGTGTGAAAATTCACACAGTCACACAAACAACAGTGGCAAGATGTAATATGGCGTTGAGGGTATTGAGGGTGTGGATGTGTGATTTAGGGGGAGTGGGAAACACCGCTGCCACACACACACACACACACACACACACACACACACACACACACACACAGTGAGTGCGTTATTAGGAGGAGCAGGTACAGCTGGGACTTAAAAACACCTGCACCGATGTTCGTCTGACACTGATTAACACAAAGACACACAAAGACACACGTTCAAAATGGCGTACATTTGGCGCATTTTTTTTTTTACGTAACGTTCTCTCCGCTACCCTCTACTGGTCACACTTGTCATGCCGCAGAGGTGAAAGGTCACGAAAATCAACTCAAATCAAACTCAGCTCAGGTCAAAGGTCACGGGCATAATCAACAAAGACATGATGTCCCGTCCCCAGGAGGCCACGCCTACTCGGGGATTTGTCACACTCGTCTTTGTGTCTGCAAACACAACACAACACAACACGAAACTAAACAAAGAATGCAAAAACCGACATTGTTTTTAAATATGCTAACATGCTAGCTGGCTAGCTTCTGGGAAGTGACACACACATAATTCCATACACAAAATTACACTGCACCTCAAGTTAGCTTAGCATTAGGCTAATGCTAGACCGGCTGATAGGTCATCCCAAATTCTTAAATACGCATAAAATATACATAAATATCATAGATTTCCAAAATAAGACATCCTGCTAGGACACATGCTGCCATATTGTTTTCTGTGTAATCGCTTGGACGAATAACAAGCACATTTTTGGGAAGTTTTGGAAAGTTTTGGAAAAAATGTCAACACATTGAAGGAACATCCAAGCCTAATGCTAAGCTAACTGGAGGTGCAGTGTCATTTTGAGTATGGAATTGTAAAATGTTGGCGTTGTTGTTGTAATTAGGTTCGAATCTCCGTGTGGAGTTTGCATTTTGTCCACGTCCAAAATCCCAAAACATGCTAGGCTAATTGGCCATCGTAGGAATGTGAGTGTGAATGGTTGTTTGTCTATACGTGCCCTGTGATTGGCTGGCCACCAATGTTTTGCTATGAGTTATTTCTTCAATTCAATAGTGGTTCTCGTCTTCTTAATCAAGGGGCTGGCATTTACAACACACTTGGGCCCCATGGTGGGTTATTTTGCAGCCGTACTTGTGGGCTAACTATTAGCCTATTTCACATGTTCGTTTTGGACTGATGTTCAGAAGCAACACTGAGGACGAAGAATTCAGTGGAGTCAGTCATACATGAGATCGGGAGCTCGGTGAACTCGCCGGTTTGTCATATTCATTTAGATTATTCAGCCTCCTAGGTATGATATTTATGCTATTGTGTAGCTGAATAAGTGTTAGCGTTATGTTAACATATCGGACACCCATTCAGCCTGCTGCTTGTGTGCTTTTGTGTATTTTTTTTTTGTGTAAAAAAATTATTGTAATTTTATAAAAACGAAAAAATACATATTGATAATTATTTGTATTAACATTTCAGCTTTTCCACTGTTCTTTTTAGATTTTAGTGTTTATTTCTACAATAATACGCACTGTAGTTGCCTTTCCACATTAAATGTCTATTCTTGGTCTTAAATTTTTTGTTTTATTTTGATACATTTTTATAAACTACAAATATAATTTTACATATATTATTTAAAAATGCGATATTTTTATTTTTTTAAGAATTTGCCGCAGCCTATGTAGAAAGCCTATGCATGAAAGCTCCGTAATAGGCTACAATGACGAGCTGCACTGCTTCACACTGCTGCTGTCTTTGCCATTTTGTGTAATCATTGTGTAACGATTGCTTGCAAGCACTCCTACTCTTGTTTGCATGTCGTGTGCTTTGCTTTTGTTGCATATTTTAAATGCTTTGTCAGGGTTGTAGCCCTTTTGCAAACATCACGCGTCATTTTGACTGCGTAGAAAATGCACAGTTTGACTTGACTTCTGCATCCAAGCAATCAAGAAAAATGAAACACACAAGGAGTGTAAAAGCCGTGATGGCTTTTAAATATGCTAAGACGCTTGTGTGAAGTACCGCACACACACACACACACACACACACACATGCAGTATTGAAGTGTGTATTAATTAATAATAGATGATTAGTGAGTGGTTGTGATTGATCAAGGATGAATGAAAGGATGAATTAACAGCTGATATTGGACACTTGGCTCCTCAATGCTAACTTTTATGTCTGATCCATCCGTCTTGGGGGAGGTTGGGCTGGGGGGTGGGGGCGGGGGGGGCTTGGTTGTCATTTTCTGCTCCGGTGGCGAGGAGGACGAGGAGGACAAGGAGGAGGGGTGGGGAAGTGGACAAGTGGACGTCTTTTTCGGACAGAAAGCTTCCAAAAGAGAGCAGAAAGTGTTGCGACAAACAAGGTGAGGCTTTGTTAGCATGATGCTATCAGGAGGATCGCTTTACCGCCGCGAGACTCACTGTCGCCGCTGACAGACACACCAGGACCACCGCCACCACAACAGGAAGTCACTAATTACACACACAATTAACCGTATATGTGTGTGTTTGTGTGTGTCAGTGATTTTACATTAGCATGTGAGCTAATTACCCAGCAACATGAACGGTATCCATGGTAACGCTCTGCGGGTTTTAAACCATCACATAACTTCACTTGTATGTCTGTTCCTAATATTTTGACCGCCAGTACGACGCACCAAATGAAGTGTTAGCATGTTAACTCTTTGTTAACATGCTAACGGTATTGATCGTGTGGTCGGCTGACAAAAAATGGCCAGACATGTGACTCAGTCATGTGATCCAATCACAGGTCACGCCGAGTTGACCCCCCCCTCACCCCCCTCCTCGTTAAGGCGGCATCAAACAATGGCTCGATGGCGGCGGGCCATCAGCTGCGGTGTGAAGCGGCTTTTGCACTTCCTGTCTGGACAGGCGGAGCCTCCTTCTGCTCGACCCAAACACGCTGACACCGGGCCGCTCGGTACACACACACACACACACACACACACACACACACACACACACACACACACAGCAAGGCCACAGCCAAACAGGAAGAAAGTTGACATGAAAAAGTTGACATATGCTCAAAAATGAAAGAATGTTAAAAATGAAATATGATCTCTTGTCATAGTAATAGTAGGGTCATTTGCTTGTTTAACTTTAAATGTAACTGTAAATGTAAATAACTGTAAATGCGATAATACACACATTGAAATACTCAATGTGTGTATTTGGCAACTTTGCGCCATTTTGTTTTGTTTCCTAAACCAAAATGACTCAATCGAGTAAAAAGATTAAAAGCAAAAGGAGTCAGTTTTTAGCATAACATTAGCAAATACATCAATATAGCCACACAGCATTTATGCTAATATCATGTTGACACTAAGAACATTTCAGTGGGTCAATAGAAAATTCAAAATAAAAATAAAAATAAAGAAATAAGACCAAAACATAGTTTTATGGCATACAGCAATATGGATGGATTATAAGCCCTGCTAGTCATAGCTGAAATATCACACAGAGAGAAATAAATGAGTGAACTTACTTTTGGCCTGCAGAGGATCTCAATGATGCAACTTCATGTGGAATAAGTCACTTAGAGAATATTCCATATTTTTCCGAGGGAGTCATGGGTTAGGGTAAGCGGAGTGAGTAAAAACTCAAAGACACGACAGAGAAGAAAAACATAATATTACATTTCTGATTGTATTTCACGGTAAGGTCTACTTGTAGGAATCAGGAAATACTATTTTTCCAGTATTTTTCCCCATTTATCTCTATTGCTCCATTTTTTTGTTTGTTTAATTTTATTTCTACAAAATAAAAAACTCAAAATAGCCCCCGGGCTGCACTTTGGACACCCTACTAAATCAACCGACATAATCTAAAAAAGCACATTAAAAACAGTTTGGGCAAAATTCAAACCAAGCACTTGAATGGACAAATGTCAAAAACCAGCAAACACTCCAGAATATGACAATAAAAAATGACATAAATTCATAACATTTACACCCCAACGTTGCCGAGCTAGAAGCTAACATTAGCCACTCCAAATGGTATGAAGTATTATTTTACTACTGTTAAAACGCACCGGACATGAAATTACAAAACAGTACAAAAATTAACGTTTATGACGATGAATCTAAACCGATGATAAAACTAGTTCAGTTTCAAATTTGGAGGCGGGATCAGGTTTTAATTGGCTGTCAGCTTTGGAGTGACACATCCAGTCACTGAGATCAGACGCAGCCATCCATACGACAGGTTTGTTGTTTTAAAAATGTCAATATTGAACATGCATCGTTTGTCACAAAATGTCAGATATGATTCACGGGTGTAACTTTATGACATAAAAAGTCTATTTACACCAATAAATTGTGTTTTTTGCAGAGTGTGTAAAAATGTCTGTATTACTGACAGCTAAATATTTCTAAAATTTTTAGATATTTTTTTATAATTTTAGAATTTTTAATATTTCTATAAATATAAAACACAAAGTGGTAAAAAAAAAGAAAAACCTAAGTCCAATTTTCACATATGCCTATAAATATCCATGCATTAAAATGATACCAAACGCAGGAGTGTACAAATGTTGTCAGGGAGGGTTGCACACTAAAAAAAATACCAAAGGATAATTTTGATATTTTTATATATATTTTACAAATTTAGTGAAATGGCTAAAATATTCTATTTTTTTCACATTTTTGCATTTTTTTTTCCATATGTGGAAATGAAGGTCCATAAGAAGTATGCTAACAATAGTAGAGTAAACAAATATAATTAGTAAGTAAGAATAATACATAACAAGTAAATCTTACAATGTTATGGGCCATAAGGTTTCCATACATGGGAGAAAAATAACCATAATTTTTGCTTTATATGATTACCATTGTTTTGAAACTTCATATTAATACACGTTTTCCCCAGTTGATGAACTTGCATTAGCACAGTTGAGGTCATGCTTGTAATGGCATTTGTAATACGCTCCCTGCTATGATTTATGTCTCCTACCGTCCCCTGAATACACCACGGCCTTCAAGATACCCCATGGGTATCGGAAACATCAAAAACATATTTAAAAATATACATTATACATTTACTTATGGCCACTTTGTGTGTTTGTGTGTTAGCATGCAGTGGAGGTTCAAAGTTCACTTGAACCTTTGCAACAAAGCAATGTAGCGCAGCTATCAGGCTAACGATACACATATATAGAAGTATAACAAAAATAAACAAAACTTTCACGACTATAGCAAAGGAGAAGCAGGCGCGTGCACGTCACAGCAGGCCCGTGCACGTGTTTCGGGGGGCGTCCATTGATGGCGGCCACCCGAGCATGCCAACTTTTTCAAGCAGCAAAAGCAAAGAAGAGCCAGGTTTTAAGAAAATATTGTTGTGTCTCCTAATTGGCCGAGAAGGGTTGGGGGGTTGGGGGGTGGGTGGTTCGGGTCAGGCAGGTGGGGGGGTTGGTGTGGGAGGGGGGGGGTCAAATAGAAGCGACACCACTTTGCACTTTGTTCACTTTGTTTAACCCCAAAGGCCCTCAGAAGGACGCTTGCTTTTACTCTCATTAAAAACATTTTTCACGAGCCGTCGACTGTTTGCTGCACACACACACACACACACACACGGACACACACACACACGGACACACACACACACACTTTGTGACGAACATCTACTTCCTGTTTGCTGTACCACATTCTTCACAGCGTGAATATCCTCCTTACATTTCATACCTCTCTTTGTTTCGCTAAAACGAGTCCTTAATAGCATACTAGCATTCTTGCTAGCGTCCTTGCCGCCTGAATATATTCTCCATCTTAAAATGGATAATGAGCAATATTTCCATCTTTTGTGTTAAAATGTGTCATTACGTCACATTCAATGACATTAGATGAAATGACTTTACCTATACTACGTCGTCTCGGTCCCCAGACTCTCCTGTGATCCCGTCCATGTTTGTTACTACGAGAAGAAATCTGCTACATTAGCATGTAGCATATTCGCTCTTAACCACGCCCACAAAGGTTCAGCAAATACAAAATATGAGCGAGTGTGATATCTCACTCTGACACTTTTTTTTTAATTAGAGCGTCGGCTCAAAGTAAGATTTCTTTATTTGTGATACTGCTTTTAATTATGTTTTGAGAGTAGAAAGTCCATTCATGAGCATTGGGGAACAATTATTATAAAATATTTGCCCCAATGTAGGTTTCCTTAATGACATGTACAAATGAAAATACCTAAAACACATTTGATCTTTGAGCGAGACAATTTACCCACATTGCAAACTCAACGTCATTTCATTTTTCTTTTGAAACACAAGCATTAAAATACAGCAAATATTTGATTACAATACAGTAAATGTTATTACATTAATTAATACCGATATTAATTATCCAGAATTTAATTAAGTTGTGTTGAACAAATTGAAACATTTCAACACTTAATTTAAAAAAAAAGATTAAAGCACAATTCGCATTTTGTGTGTGAAAATAATTCAATAAGACTTCATTAATACATTTTACGCTGGAACATTTTAACTTGTTTACTTCCAAGACAAAAATAATAGCATATTTAATACTTCGGTAAACGTACAGGGTGAGAAAAGTATTACATATTTATTAATGTTTATATAATTTATATTTATCAAACACAAAATCGGAATAAACATATTTAGAAAGCACCATTTCTGATTTTTAAAAATTTAGTCTGAAAGAAATAAAATGAAAAAAGTGGAAATGGAGGGGGGGTAGTTCTTTCTTTTTTTAACGAGTGAGGCGTTCAAAAGACACCAGGAAGTAGTCGGTGCCGCTCCCAAACAACACGGACAAGGTTTAGTCCAACGACATTTGACCCCCAGCCCCCAACTCCATAATAATCTCATTATTAATATGGTTATACTCGTATTATAAATAACTGGAGTACGTTTGCTTTATGTTCGATTAATTTCACATTTGACCAAATAAAACACGTAACCTCATCATGTATTCATCTGGGTTTTCTTATATTGATTGTTTTCCAAAGCTGCTTTTGTTGAAGACATTTTTGTTTTAAAATATAGAACGCAGAAGAAATTATTTACCAAATGAGTTTTACGTTTTAGATAAAGATTCAGAAAATGAACATTTTAAAATGCTGACTGTTCTCCGTTCGTCCTTCAGTTCGGCTGACAGCATCCGAACATCAGAACCAAACATTGGCTTCGTCTGCTCGGCTTCTCCGATGGGACAAACAAGCCAGAAAAATCATACTGAATTATTATATTTGTGTACCGTAAAAAAAAAAGAATCTTTAAAAAGTTCCAATATTGTGAAATTATTTGCCTGCTCGACATTTACATTTAATGACGAAAATAATTGACATTTTTTTTTTACATTCATTAGAATTAAAAGTCAATCACGTTGAAATCTGTACTGTATTTTTTTATGTCAGTTCAAATGAAACCTTTATTAATATTATTGCACACAGTTGGCCAAACATCTTCTTAAAAATATGAGGCGTAATATTACATTATAGACTACTTTTCATTAATTTTTCATACATCATTGTAATATCGTCAAATATACAAAACGTCAAATACTTTATCGAACCTCGGAGACAAATTATAATATTAACACATTTAATAATTACTCTTTCAAATAGTTTTGAAACTATTTCAATCTTAGACAGTTACTATTTACTACTACGTTTTATTATTATTTATATATATTTATCATGCAGAATTCAGATGAAAATGATAAGACAAATAAAATAAAATGAATGTAATCCAACGTGAGGACAAAATGACAATCAAATACCACGCATGATAATAACTCATTAACAATTACATGTTTTATATTATATATATTAAGGTTAACAAAACGAGAAAATATTTTTTTAAAAACGAAACAAACTAAAACTTCAATGAGCTGATTTCAATTTCAAAAAAATTTTTTTTTTTAAAATATGAAATTCCCCATCATTCGTCATCATTTGGACCTGTTGTCTTTTTTTCCTATCTTTTCAACATCAACACACGCAGACAAACACACACACGCGTCCCGCCAAGCAGCAGCAAACCGGAAGCAGAAAGACACTAACCCACAAAAGAGCACGCGCACCGCGTTTGTTTGTTTATTTGTTGAGGGGGGGGGGGGGGGGTCGTGCTGGTCGGTGCGCGAATTGCAGGGAGACAGGTGAGCGCAAAGAAAGACACAAGCATGTCTTGTTGTTAACAAGGTAAGCTAACTTTATTTCTAACACTTCCAACACTTCCTGCTCTGAAAAAACACACGGAGAAGAAGAGGAGGAGGAGGAAGAAGAGGAGTAGGAGGAGGAGTAGGAGGAGGACACGTGACGTTGTAGGATCTCAAGACGACATTGAAAGACAGAGGAACAAAGTTTACAAGCATGTTGGACATTTTGTCTTCACTAAAAAAAAAGTCCAACAGGGACATTCGTGCACGTGTCACTCAGCGTCAGACGGGACGTGCGCGTGCTCAGCGTTGGACACGAGCCAACCGAACCAGCAGGTCCAAACAAGTAGACGTAATAATAATAATAATAATAACAATAATAATAATAATATCAACAATAATGTGTAAATAACCAAAATAATACTGAAAGTTAAAACGAGCTGCTCCGTGCACGTCGCTGACATGACACGCACACGCACTATGTACACACAAGTCCAAGGAGAAGAAGACATTATAATAATATTAATAATAACAACAATATTATTATTATTAAAAAATAGCTGGAAACTTCCCGGATGTTTATTTTTTTCTTTCTTTCTAAACTTTATATTCTGTTGTCTTTTTTTTTTTTTTTTTTTTACACTGAAAATGTTCAACTTACAGTTGGAACTCCTTCAGGTTCGCCGAGGTTCGTCGGGCCGTGTTAGTGTATGAGAGGGTTCGGGGTGGAAGCCTGGTTTTGGTGCGTGAAATAGTCAGACAGGCCGGCGGAGAGTCCGGATGAGAAGGCCGGCAGAGAGGCGCCCATCGGCGGCCTCAGCGAGTCACACGAAGCGGCCTGTGGGGAACCGGAGGCCGGAGCCCGGGACACCTGCACGGAACCGCCGCCGCCGCCGCCGCCTCCTCCTCCGCCGCCGCTCTGCGTGCTGACGGGGGGGTGCGGGACGTGCGGGAAGAAGTAGCTGCTCTGACCGGCCAGCAGGTTGACCGAGCACGGGTTGAGGGAGTACGTGGTACCGGAGCACGGCACCGAGAGGCCGCAGGGCACCGCCGAGGCCGCCAGGGCCGCCGCCGTCAGGTGGTGCGTGGCGTAGGGGAGGTCCCCCCCGACCAGGCGCTCCATGCTCAGGCCGTTGGGCGGCGCGAAGGACGCGTGGTTGGCGCCCACGTTGTGGCCCAGCACGGTACTGTACGACATGGGGTGGCCCGGGTAGGCCGACGAGGTTCCGTTGTAGCCCATCGCGGCGCCGGGCCGCGGGTGGTGCAGGGACAGAAAGGGGGACACGGGCCAGTACAGCGAACCGGCCCTCTCCATGAAGGTGAGGCCGGAAGTGAGCCGGGCGCCCCGTTTGAAAGCCAGCTTGGCTCGAGAGGTAGTGGAGCGCCGGCGGAGCTTCCCGGTGGTGCCCCCGATGAAGACGTCGTCGCTGCTGGGGTCCAGCATCCAGTAGTTGCCCTTGCCGGGGTCGTCGTAGTGCCTCGGAACCTTGACGAAGCACTTGTTGAGGCTCAGGTTGTGCCGGATGGAGTTCTGCCAGCCTTGCTTGTTCTCCCGGTAGTAGGGGAAGTTCTTCATGATGAACTCGTAGATGCCGTTGAGCGTCAGCCGCTTCTCGGGACTTTGGCGGATCGCCATCATGATGAGCGCGTTGTAGGAGAAGGGAGGCTTCTCGAATTTTCCGCTCTTCTTGTCGCCGTCCTTCCCGCCCGAACCGGCGTCCGCGTCTTTGCCCTCCTTCTTGTCTTCGGCCGCGTCCGCCGCCTCCGGGCCCGTAGCCTCGCTCTTGGCTTCCGCTTTGGAGTCCTGCGGCGCGGGGGGCTTCTGTTCGGCGTCCTCGCCGCCGCCGCCGCCGGCCCGGTGTGGAATCTGGCTGTGGAGCGGGTGGCTGTGGTGGTTGTCGCTCTGCACGGCCTCCGGTATCAGGCTGTGGATGGTGAAGGACGACTTGGGGATCATTTTCAGCTCCTTGCGCTCGCCCATGTCCAACATCACCGAACTCATCCGAACTGAGCCTCCGAGCAGGACGGGAAGGGAGGAAGGAAGTAAGGAAGGGGGGATGGAAGGAAGGAAAGTGAAGATCAACAAACTATTTCATGTTCGCTTTGGGGAGAAAAAGGGAAACACACACACGCACGCATGCACACACGCACACACACATACATACACACGTCGATGGGAGACAGATAGCAGCAATTAATTAGCAGCCCAGCATAACCACACATTGGTTGGACCTTCTGGATCCTCAGCCAATCACCGCGAAGCCAGTAGGCGCCGAAGGCCAATCGGCGAGAGAGGGCAGATTTATCAGCATGCGCACGCATTCGCTGCAAGAAGTTCCCGCCCAGAGGGGGGTCCAAACCGGCCGTGGTCCTCATGTGATCGCTGTACTGACCCACCAGAACCAGAACAAACGTTTACGTATTGTTAGTATTATTATTAAACAATAATAATAATACTTCTTTCTGTGTGCCTACGTCATCGGGCACGGAGGGGGGCGGAGTCAGTTCACCTGTCAGAGCGTAAACTGATTGATGAATAAAAGGCAGTCGTTGTTGCCATGACGACCTCAGGCTTCCGTGAGGCCTTCGAGACCAGAAGTGTATTTGTTTGGCAGCTTCATGGGGTCGTGTGACATCAGAGAGGGCCTTCTGTACCACCTGACCTTTGACCTACTGTCCCCTTTTGTTCCACCTTAAAACTGAAAACACGTTTAAGGTGGACCTACTGTCCCCTTTTGTTCCACCTTAAAACTGAAAACACGTTTCAGGTGGAACAAAAGGGGGCAGTAGGTCAAAGGTCAGGTGGTACAGAAGGCCCTCCATGATGTCACATGACCCCATGAAGCTGCCAAAGAAATACACTTGGAATAGTCCACCAGTTGTGATCATGTGACATGAACAATGTGAATGACATCTTTCTGAACGTGACCTTTTACCTCAAGCAGAAACTTCCTGTCACCTTTGACCTCAAACAGAAACGTAGGTGTTGCTCGCATGATTGCCAAAAGGTTTTTGCGTAGAAGGCCGTAAAAGATGTTTTAAAAAAAGTATTGTGTTTCTTGACAATGTTCCCTCCAGTGTTCTGTTGGTGCTTGTCAAGTTCTAGAGGATTTTCACAGACGTTGAAGACTGTGTCCTCTTTAGAGCGGTGAAAAGGCGTCACCCAGCGGTGAAAAGATGAACAGCAGCAGATCTTTACGATGTACTTGTTGATGTAAAACCTTCAGAACATTTAAGACACCAAATAAAAATGATCGTGTTTTAACAATTAACACATTTAATGATTATTTATTCAACATTCAAACACGTTTTGTTACTTGTGACGTCATGAAGAGTGAACGCTATTGAGCATATTTAGTCCTGCAGCGGCCTAATGGTGACATCTTGTGGTGAAAAAGTGAATGACAACGATAATCATCTCCTATCATTGGAAGGCCATTTGGCTGTTCACGTCTCCAAAGGCTGACAGAGACATGACGTCATGACAATGATGTAATCACGTTATTGCTGATTAGCTGATTAGCTTTAACGGTGAATTTAATGAGATGGCTAACTTGTTTGATTGGCGTGTGTGAGATGATTGACAGCTTGACTGGGATATCCTAAGCTGCCAGCAGAGTGCCAACATGAAGGCAGCCATGTTGTTTCTTGTTGTGTTTACTTCTTGGCAAAGAACTTGCGGAAGACTCTCATCCTGGTTTTGCTCACATTGTCGTCCGGGACCAGTAGCGGTGCGGGGGGGTTGTGGGTGTCACGGGAAGGGGGCTCTGAAGGAGGCGGGTCGCGGCGCCGGAGAGTTGTGTCTGTAGTTGGATGGAAAACAAACATACTAGCATGCTAGCCTAGCCTGCTAAATGTGTTTGGACTTGGCACCTTTACTGAGGGCCTCCCCACCCTCTGGATAGCGATGCTCGCTGTAGAACGTGTGGGGGGGTTTGGGTGGGGGCTGCCTCTCCGTGGATGATTGTATCTCGTGTTCAGCACGCCCCGAATCATCCGAGTCAGCGCCGCCGGGACCAGCGAGACCCTGCAGTACCTTCAACCAAAGCTGCTGAAGATCACGTGTGGACGCCGCAAACAAATACTGAGCGCCATCATCCAGTCTGATGTTCGCACAAACACACACACAAACATCATGACTGCGTCTTGTGTCGCGTGGAGGCTGTGGTGGACTCACATGACTTTGAAGGTGTTCTCCTTGATCCTCACGTGAGGGTCCTCCCTGCACACAGCCCCCAACAAGCTAACAGGAGGCCACCTAGAGGTTCCCTGTGGAGCAACGACACACGCTCACATCTTCAGCCAGCTTCTTCTTCTTCTTCTTCATTACCTGAGCGGCTGCCGCTTCATCCTTGAACAAGCACAGCGTGTTTCCCTCCACGACAGCAAAGATCTCCTCCCAGTGGTCCTGACCCTGCAGTGGGAGTCAGCTGCTGAGAGGCAGGGCAACCAATCATAGATGAAAGCTTCTTACCTTGCTTCCTCCCCGCTTCAGCTTGATCTCCAGCGTTCCTTCCAGTGTGCGTGTTGCCTAGGAAACGGTAGATGTCAACAAACATCACACATCTCCGTGTCTGTGTCGGCTCATCTGACCTTAGTCGTGGACTCCCTTTCTTCTTCTAGATCTTCTTCTTTTTCTTCTTCTTGGTCGTCATCTGACTGAGGAAGCTCCGCCCCTGCTGATGGAAGGTTACGTGATGCAGGATCTACCTTGGCGGCAGAACCCAGCAGGTCAGGAAGTTGGACGCTGGTTGCTTGCGTGTGGTCCAGGTGTTGGTCTGTGATTGGTGGATGGGGCTCCACCTGCTGGTTTGGAGGAGGAGACAAGGTGGGCTTTGGAGGCAAAGGAGGTTTGACTTTAGGGGAGCTGGAGCCAAGCGGTCCAGGAGGTGACACGGTGGAGGTTTTGGCAGCCGTGTTTGCTGCTCTGCTTCTTCCTGGCGATCCAACATAACTGCAGTAGTCCTCCTCCATCTCCGTGTGAGATCTCCTGCTGCTGGAGCGTTCTGGGAGGTGTCTGGTCCAGCGTTCTTCACGGGTCTTTGGGTCGCTGTATGGACTTTTAAGATCTGATGCCTTACGGAGGGATGAAACTCTGGTAGGTGGTCTTTTCTCGAGGGGCTCCTTCTCCTGCTTTCCTTGGAGAGCGAGCCTCCTCTCTCTCTGAAGAACAATGGATGGAGATATGGGGAAGTCTCAAGTAGACATTGATCAGTGTGATTGCTCCTCAACACTTGATGTGAAGAACTAACCTGGGTGGTCTTCTTGTTGAGGGCGTCAAAGCGCTCACTCTGGGCCTGGATCATGGCCTCCATGTCCTCCTGCCTCTTCAGGAGATCCACAACATCTGACAGTGAATCCTAGAGGAACATGGGAAGACCTTAAGAAAGAGAGGGTGGTCACCATGTTTGACGACTCACCCCGTAGTGGTGATCCGTCAGCATCTCCTCGTAGGAACTGAGCCAACGCTCAGCTTGCTGCAACTCCTTCTGCAAAAGCTCCACCTCCAGCATCTCCTCATACAGCTGACGGGTCTCCTTCCAGGTCTCCTCCACATGATGCTCCAGCTCCTCCAGCTCACGGACACGCCCTTCCACCTAGAGGAGAGGAGCCGCGGGTTGTGTGAGAAGATGTGATAGCAAAAGGACAACAAAGCTGGTGCTGATGCTGACCTCTTTGGACATGAAGCTTCTGTCTTTCAGGAGACGCCAACCATCACTTTTCACCTCCTGGCACCTGATGACCAGTCTCTCCATCTGGACCTTGTACTCCTCGTGTCTTTTAATTAACTCCTCCAGGTCACTTCCCTCCCCAGCCTGTCCCTCCCCCTTCACCAGCACCAACATCTCCCGCAGCCACGTCCTGACAATGCACACCTCATCAGCTTCTAGGAGGAACATTTAGTTGATGTGGAATGTTCTACCACAAAGAAGACCTACATGAGCTCGGTCCAGACGGATAAGTACTTCTGGACCTCCTCCACCTGACCCAGCATAGCGTGGCGCCGGCTGGCCTTGTCCTGGATGGAGGTCCAGTAGGACTGCAGGTCATCAAGCCTGCGAGTCACGGCCACTCGGGCCTGAGGATGACGAGTGCTCAGTGTCCGGCTCTCCTCTCTGGTCCGGGTCACCTCGGCGGAAATCAGCAGCAGGTCTCTCTGAAGGACAGCGCAAGGACACCAAGTATCATTGGAACCGTCACTCCTGCTCCATCTTGATTTAGAAACAACAAACATTAGCATGCTAATGGTCTTAGACAACATTATCCATGTTAACATGTTAGCATGCTAATGGCCTTACACAACATTATCCATGTTAACATGTTAGCATGTTAATGGCCTTAGACAACATTATCCATGTTAACATGTTAGCATGCTAATGGCCTTAGACAACATTATCCATGTTAACATGTTAGCATGCTAATGGCCTTAGACAACATTATCCATGTTAACATGTTAGCATGCTAATGGCCTTAGACAACATTATCCATGTTAACATGTTAGCATGCTAATGGCCTTAGACAACATTATCCATGTTAACATGTTAGCATGCTAATGACCTTAGACAACATTATCCATGTTAGCATGTTAGCATGCTAATGGCCTTAGACAACATTATCCATGTTAACATGTTAGCATGCTAATGGCCTTAGACAACATTTTCCATGTTAACATGTTAGCATGAAGGCTGCCTTGGACAACATTATCCATGTTAACATGTTAGCATGCTAATGGCCTTAGACAACATTATCCATGTTAACATGTTAGCATGCTAATGGCCTTAGACAACATTATCCATGTTAACATGTTAGCATGATAATGGCCTTAGACAACATTATCCATGTTAACATGTTAGCATGCTAATGGCCTTAGACAACATTATCCATGTTAACATGTTAGCATGAAGGCTGCCTTGGACAACATTATCCATGTTAACATGTTAGCATGAAGGCTGCCTTAGACAACATTATCCATGTTAACATGTTAGCATGAAGGCTGCCTTGGATAACATTATCCATATTAACATGTTAGCATGAAGGCTGCCTTGGACAACATTATCCATGTTAACATGTTAGCATGAAGTGTGTATTATGTAACAATGTCCATGTTAACATATTAGCATGAAGGCTGCCTTAGACAACATTATCCATGTTAACATGTTAGCACGCTAATGGCCTTAGACAACATTATCCATGTTAACATGTTAGCATGAAGGCTGCCTTGGACAACATTATCCATGTTAACATGTTAGCACGCTAATGGCCTTAGACAACATTATCCATGTTAACATGTTAGCATGAAGGCTGCCTTGGACAACATTATCCATGTTAACATGTTAGCACGCTAATGGCCTTAGACAACATTATCCATGTTAACATGTTAGCATGAAGGCTGCCTTGGACAACATTATCTATGTTAACATGTTAGCATGCTAATGGCCTTAGACAACATTATCCATGTTAACATGTTAGCATGCTAATGGCCTTAGACAACATTATCCATGTTAGCATGTTAGCATGAAGGCTGCCTTGGACAACATTATCCATGTTAACATGTTAGCATGAAGGCTGCCTTAGACAACATTATCCATGTTAACATGTTAGCATGCTAATGGCCTTAGACAACATTATCCATGTTAACATGTTAGCATGCTAATGGCCTTACACAACATTATCCATGTTAACATGATAGCATGAAGGCTACCTTAGACAACATTATCCATGTTAACATGTTAGCATGAAGGCTGCCTTGGATAACATTATCCATGTTAACATGTTAGCATGAAGGCTGCCTTAGATAACATGATCAGTAGCATGATCATTAGCATGCTTTAGCATTAGCAGCTTCATTAGCATGAAGCGGGTGCTTGATAAACTACAAGGTTAGCATCTGTAGCCTCGTTTAACCTCAAGTGCCTCGTGTTGCTGCAGGCGTGTGTGGACGCCGTGCAGGTCCTGGTCCTGCTCGTCCGAGTCCAGCACGGCCTCCTTCTCGGCCATCCAGCTCTTCAGCTCATCCACGTCGTGATGAAACTGGTGAATGTCTCTGGCTGACTGTAAGTTCTGTGTAAATGTGACGTCGTTCATCAGTGCTGTGCTCTGTTGTCTCCAAGAAGGTACAAGAAGGTACCTGCTCTCTGGTTCTGATGGCATCATCAAGGTCGTCCCACAGCCGACTAAGGGTCTCAGTCCTCCTGCGGGCCTGAGTGTCCTGTTGTAGTCCTCGACCGAGCTGCTGCACCGAGGTCAAGCGACTGCGACCTAGACCACGGACTTCTGACACCAGAACCTCCAGCTTCTTCTGAAGAACCTGAAAAAAACATGAGGCCAAATAGAAACACAGACGACCACCAACGTCTCTTTAGTTGTGATGATCCAAACGGTATGTGGACCTCCACGTCCTCCAGGTCTTGTCCACAGTCCTCTAAGTCCACCAGCGCCTTCCTGGAGGTCAGCCATGTTTGGAGTTCTTTGGCCTCTCTGTCAAACACGAAGAGACGCACCTGGTCCTCCAGAGCGCCGCGCCGGGACACACAAAGTCGTCCAATTGTGTCGAAGAGGTCAGACACAGACGACAGAGACTCGCTGACCATGTGACTGACGGGACAGGAAGTTGCGATGTTAGAACATTAGGATGTTATGACGTGAGGAGAAGACATGTGGCCGACCTGTTGGGATGTCCAAGCTGTTGCAGGGAGTCTCCTCTGTCCTGCAGGCGGTCCAAAGTCCTCCTGTGGTTGTCCAGCTCCACGTCCACAGGGTCCAGCCTCCTGAGCAGCGCCTCTGCGGCCTCCTGGCTCCGCCCACAGTCGTTAGACTCCAGCATCTCCTGCTGCTCTTCCAGCCACAGCTGCAGCTCGCACAGCTGGACACAGAGAGCGGTGATAAGTCGAGGAGAACACGTCAGGAACCTTGGGTCTTTTCTCGCTGGCTTTGTGGACGTCACCTCTGCAAGGAAGGCGTGGATGCTGAGCGCCCCTTGGAGGAGCCTCTCCTTCATTTCCGTCTCCATCTTCACCTCCTCGTGGACACGATTGAGCTCGTCCAGTTGCTCCTGAATGTCATGTGAGGCAAAGTGACGACCTCTGACCTGTGGGCAACGCATGAGCAAAGATGTGAAGGACATGGTCCTCATGTGGATCCATAAGACCAACAAGGTTCCTCACCAAGCTGTGCCCCGCCTCCACAACCGCTTGGATCAATGGGGCGCGGCTGGAAAGCTCTTGCATCACCACCTGGAAGACGTTGTCTGCTGTGAAGATGGACACCAATCCATGTTCGGGACCGTTGACCTTCTCACCTGGTGCTTGTGAAGGAGTTGCTGGGAGCTGCTCAGAGAGCCTCCGCAGTCTGTGGATGAGATGGAGGCCAGTCGTTGTCTGAGCCAGTCCAGTTCCTCCTCCTGGTCTCTGGTGAACTGGAACAGGACCTGCCAGGCTTCTAGGGTGTCCCTGCGACTCTGCAGGGGCTGCGACAGGCTGTTGTACCTGCATGAGGCCACACAACGTGTCCAACAAGTCCATGAAGACAAAGGAGGTTAGAGATGTGTCCCACCTGTGGATGATGTTGGACACTCGGTTATGGAGCTCCTCTGCTCGGAAGTTCCCCTCAGAGTGGAAGTTCTCCACCATCTCCAACAAACTCTGGAGATAGAGTTGATTTATTATTTATGTAATTTATGTCGAAGTTCTACATGGTGAGCACCACAACACCTGAAGTCTATCTCGCAGTCCGTCCACCTCGTCCTCCAGACTCTGTAGAGTCTTCAAAAGTGTGTTGACTGAAGGCAGGTCATTCCCACAGTCATCACTGGCCACACCCCTTTCTACTGACTCCACCCACTCCTCCATGTCATCCAGGGAGCGCTGGAACTGCAGCGCCTGAGAAGGAGCAATTTGGTTTGTGGTGCAGATGTTTTGAAGATCTTCATAAAATATGCTTAAGTACCTGATAGGCCTCCTGCAGACGGTTCTTCTTCTCCTCACAGCTCCTCATCAGAGCGGCCCAGCCCTCCGTCAGCTCCTTGAGACGAGGTTGCACCTTGGCCACGACGGTTCCACCATCAGATAGCAGCTTGTCAGCTTCCTGCAGGCAGACGCGTCGTCAACACACACGTCCTCTCGTTGTAACCGTGCCACAGCGTGCACACCTTGGCGAGAGCGTCCACCCGGTAGCGGTTAGCCAGGATCTCAGCTTCCAAACTTTGATGTTTCAACACTTTGGCCTGAAGGTTGCTGGCTTCTCTCCAGCTCTCGTCCGATGCCACAACCTGACGCTCGTTCAACCACACGCACACCTGGGAAACACACATGGTGGACCACAGTCATAGACCGCAGTCTAGTCTTAGTCTGGATCCACAGACCTGGGATTACTTTGGCAAATTATGGTAATGGTAATGGTAATGGTAATGGTAATGGTAATGGTAATGGCAATGCTAATGCTAATGCTAATGCTAATGCTAATGCTAATGCTAATGCTAATGCTAATGATAATGATAATGATAATGCTAATGCTAATGCTAATGGTTTAATTTCATTTGAACATGCATCGGATTACAATTGAATGCATCCCATAATCAGTTCCCAGTTCCACATGTCCAAAAGAGGAGTAGGAAGAAGCAAAGCTTATTAAATCCTACCCCTCCATCAATCAGTAACTTTTACATTTGTTCACTTCCTGCTTTCCATAATACAGTCTAAGGTTTTTTTTTTGTTTGTGTTTTTTTTTTTTTAATAATGTAGCTCGTACCGAAGTACGATTTTCTACCTCTTTTGGCCGGGGTGGAATTGAACTCGAGTTTCCTAGCTGTGAGGCCTGTGCGCTAACCACTCATCCACCGTGCATCCCAAATTATTAATTGTGTTCAATATTTCAAATTCATTCATTCATTCATTTTCTACCGCTTATCCTCACGAGGGTCGTGGGGGGGGGGGGGTGGAGCCTATCCCAGCTGTCTTGTTGGGGCAAGAGGCGGGGTACATATAGACAAACAACCATTCACACTCACATTCATACCTATGGACAATTTGGAGTGGCTAATTAACCTAGCATGTTTTTGGAATGTGGGAGGAAACCGGAGTACCCGGAAAAAAAAACCACGCACGCACGGGGAGAACATGCAAACTCCACACGGAGATGGCCGATGGTGGAATTGAACCCTGGTCTTCTAGATGTGAGGTCTGTGCGCTAACCACTCGACCGCCATGCAGCCCATATTTGCATATTAACAATAATTCATGGTTTCATTTATCACAGTGAGTCTTCCAGGTCCTGATGCAGCAAAACAGTCCCAGACCATCACACTACCACCACCATATTTTACTGTTGGAATAATGTTCATTGGCTGAGGGTGGAATTGAACCCTGGTCTCCTAGCTGTGAGGCCTGCACGCTAACCACTCACATAACACACACATTACAGTATGGGCAAGTTCAATAGAGTCCATTAGAGTCCTGATGAAGACCGGTAAAGTCCATTAGAGTCTGGTCAAGTCTGGTTAAGTCAAGTCTGGTCCAGTAGCATGGAGTAGCCACCTGGTAGCTGTTAGACAGGAAGTGCTGCAGCTGCAGTGACCGTCGCAGATCTTCGTGACGAGAGCTGGTCTGCTGCTGCAGCTGACTCCGCCTACGAGCCAGACGGACAGGTGTGAGCGGCGCCTGACGGACAACTTGATGTCAACTTCAGTGTTACCTAGCAACGAGGGCGTCGGACTTTGCTCTGATGTTGTCAGAATCAAAGTGTTTCTGCTGGATCATCTTCTGTGCCAGTTTCTCCACTTGGTCCACCTGGTCCAGCTGGGCATCCAGGGTCTCTTCAAACTGAACATGCTTCCTCTGCAGGGTCTCCACCTCGGCCACCGAGTTCTACAAAGATAGCAGACCTTTCCATAATGACCTTGAAGGCAGCAGCACGAAGGTGTGGTTAGGAGGTACCCCAAAATCCTGATTGGCCAGAACAGCTTCCTTGTTACCGATCCAACTCTCACATTGCTCCACAGAGGCGAGGAAGACCTGCAAAGACCAAGTCGGACCAAGAACTCTACTACTGATCCAGAGGACGTTTGATTTGTTGCACTTGAGTCTGACCTGCAGCGAGCGCGCCTGCTCCAGCCTTGTGCTGTGGTCCCGCCAGGCTCGGTCCAGTCCATCTTTGGCATCTCCCAACTGGTTCAGAGCCTTCTGAATCTCTGCCTTGCAGCTGTGGCCAGACTGGATCAGACTGAGTCCAAAGTCTCGGACAGATTTGACACGCTCGGTCCGAGTGTCGATCTCCGTCTGCGTAAAAAGTCCAGTTCGGTAAAATCAATCATAAATGTTGCTAACCAGAAGGACTTGGACTTTCCTTACCTTCTGGTCCTGGTGCTCCACAATGAGGCGGTCAGCCTCTGCTCTGGTCTTGGGGAGATCTTTCTCAGAAAGCTCACTGCTTTGTTTGAGGGTCCAGTCCAGCAGGAGGCGCTGGTTCGCCTTAAAGAGCTGAAGCTGATGAGCCTCCTGAAGCTTCTTCTTCCTAAAAGTAGAGCATTCAGTAGACCCTGCTACGGTCCAGACCCTGGACCTCATCTCACCTGTGGTTCAACTCCTTGTTCAGCGCTGATAGAGCCTTATGAAGCTCCTCCTGTTTGTCCTCCAGCTTCTTGCTCATCACAGACCGAAGCTTCAAGTGATGGTGGACATCTTTATCCAGAACCTGGAAGGAGAAGACATTTAGATCTTCTTCTCACCATGTTAGGACGACTATATCCATTTCATTACAGTGACATGTCGCCGCCCCTGTCACCTTTGATCGCTCCTCGATGACCTTGGTCTCTCTCTCCGTCTCTTCGTGTCGCCTGATCAGGTTCTCCACGCTCTCCACGTCCACACCACAGTCCTGGTCGAGCAGAGGCATCATCTGGAAGGATGGTGGCCAACAGTGACATGAAGAAATAATGTCACTGTTGGTGACACAACTTGGTTGACCAGGTTGGCATCAGACCTTCTCGTTGGCTCGGTCTCGGACCTCCTCCAGCTCTCTGATGAGCGCATGGACCACCAGCGCCTCCTCCAGCTTCCTCTTGTATGTGTTGAGGTCCACATGGAACTTTGTCCACCTGAGGGGGAAGATGGGCGGGACATGTGGTGTTTGAGTGACAGCCGGCTGGTACACACAGGTGAGTGCTACCTGTCGTTCAGTTGGTGTCTCCTCTGTCTGACGGTGTGAAGCTCCGTAGCGCTCTGTCTCTTCTCCAGTCGGGCCGCAAGCCGGTCGATGGCAGTGATGTGGGCATCATCTACTGTCACACCCTGGGGATCGAACATCGATCAAGCCCTCCATCATCATCAACATTATCCTGATCTTCAAGATCTTCCTTCCTCACCCCGCCTCCTTTTCCTCGGAACTCGCCGAGTTTCTTCAAAAGCTCAAGTCCATGTTCGTAGTCCTTCCCAACATCTCCCACGTTGACCATCACTTCCTGGTGGACACGACGGGCTCATAAGGCGCTAACATCACACCAACCCACTTCCACCCACAGAAGGTCTCCCACCTTCTGTCGGATCCAGGCCTCCACCTCTTCCACCTTTTGCAGGAACTCCAGGAAATTTCTGCTGTCTTCCAGAAGCTTCCCTCTCGTGGCCACGGCCGTCTTCAGCTCCTCCCAGTGGCGCTCCAGAGCTTGGGTGCTCCTCCTGACTTCCTTGGACCTCGGATGGCGAAGGGAGACCAGTTTTTCGCCAGCCTGGTGGAACACCAGATGAATCAGATCTTCCCTCACCTCCATCATCTGACATGAGGTGGTCTCACCTGCCGTATCCCGCTGATGACCTCACCGTGCGCCAGGATCTCGGCTTCGAACACCTGATGCTTCTGCAGGAGCTTCATCTTGATCTGCAGCTTGCTGAGGTCGGCTTTTCCGTCGTCGGACAGTTTGAGCATGCGCTCGCTCACCCACGCCTCCGCCTGGAAGACCGGAACAAGAATGAAGAAACCACCTCCCTGTGGAGTCTCCTCGGCGTTCCCGTTACCTCAGCAACATCTCTGTTGAAGATGCAGAGCAGCCAGGACAGATGAAGCTCCTCCCTCCGTTGGACGGACAGCTCTTTGATCCTTTCACGTCGCTGGAGGAGGGCTTTCAGTCTGCTTTGGACACGACCACTTTTCTCTCTGCTGAGCTTCTTCAGTCGACCAGCCAGGTCCTTCAGCGACGCCAGCTGAGCGAGGTCAAAGGTTATACTTTTCACAAATGACATCACCAACACGTCGGGTCCAACCTTGTCCTCCTGCGAAGTGAGCAGCTTCTCAAAAGCTTCATGATGTTTCATCAGACCTTCTGTCTCGTCCACCGTGTCACCCAGAGTGCTATTCTTCAGCAGGACCTGAGGAGGTGAAGCAAAGTTGGACCACAAAGAATCTTTGCTGGTCTTGAAAGTTCTCTCTACCTCCTGTGAGCCGCACGTCTTGTCCATGCTGCTGACATCTCTGTAGAAGATCTGCTCCAAGTGGACGTTCTCCAACCAAGCTTGTTTTTGGTTCCACTGCTCCTCCAGCTTCTCTCGTTCGGCCTGTAAGGCGTCCATCTTCTCCAGGACCTGCAGGGAGAGCCAGCAGGGACCTTCACAGTGAGTCTGCATCTGCATCAAATCCTCCCTCACCTCCTTCCTGTTGCTTCTGTCCTGCTGCTGTATCTCCTCCCCCATGTCCATGGCCTGCTGGTACACCTCCTGCCGAGCTTCCATCTCTGCCCACAGCTGCTGGTGCTGAGATAGCTGGAGGTCCGCCATCACCACGTCGCTGATGCTCTCTTCAGCGGCCATGGACACGATCACCTGACTGCTCCACAGCAGATAGTCCTGCGTCTGGAGGGCCAGCGGTCACATGGTTGCCATCTTCATCAACAAGTGATCCTCATCATCGTGCTCCTTCTCACCGTGTTGAGAAACAAGTATCTCTGACATGCTAGCTTTAGCTCCACCTCCCTCTGTTCGGTGTGGAAACGTAGCTCCTCCCACTGCTCAACCACTTGGTGTTGCACTTCCTGTAAGCGCAGCTTCAGCTGCGGTGAGCAGAGGTCCAGGATGCTGTCCACAGCGTCCAGCTGCTCCTGAAGCTGGAAGCAGATCATTCATACATTTTGAGGAGAACACGTCAAATGAAATCAAACATCTACCTGTTGCTCAGTGGTGGCTAATTCATGGAGGAGAGCCTCGTGTTTCCTGAGCTGCAACATCGCTCCTCGCCAGTCCTTCGCCATGTCATCTGGGATGCTCTTTTTCCGTTCCTACGCAAACACGCCCACAATCCAGCATCACCAGGAAGTCCTGCTTCCTGTGCGTACTGGCCCTTTAAGAAGCTCAGCAGCGTACCTGGATGAGCGTCAAAGCGTCACTCAGGTCTTGGTACAAGTGATGACATTCCTCCGCTTTCTGCAGCTGGCTCTGACGCTCCTTGGCCACGCCCCTCAGGTCCTCCCAGCATGCACTTGGATGAGGACAGTACGTGTGTGAGAGAAGGTAAAGGACCAAAGGAGGTGAGCATACCTGAGCTCCTGCAATGCCTCCTTCACAGCGGCGCTCTGCGGGTGTTTGCTGGCGATGAGTCGAGTGGCGAGGTCGCTGCACGCGTGCAGTCGCTCCTCGGCCACCTCAAGCTGTTTGAGGAACGCTTGGAATCTTCTGCAGAGCAGCTGCAAAATCATTACAGCGTCACCATGATGTCAGGGCCAAAACGTTGTGGTAAAGATGGCGTCACCATGATGTCAAGGGCCAAAACGTTGTGGCAAAGATGGCGTCACCTGAACGTGCTGGTAGTCGCTGCCCACGTCCTGAGACTCCGCCGTCTGCCTCTGCTGGTGCAGCCACTCCTCCAACTCAGACGCCTCCCGTCTGAACTCGTGCAGGTGCAGAACTTCTCTTAACCTTTGACCTCTGCCGCAGGAGCGTTTGTTGGTGTCATCACGAGCGAAAAGGCGACGCATCAGACGCTCGCTGGTGCTAACCTGAGCTTGGCCTGATGCTGCAGCTGCTGGTTGACACTACACAGGCGACTCAAAGGTCTGCTCAACTCCTCCAGATTCCAGTTCTGAACCGCCTGGTCAACCTGGTCTTCTAATTGGTCCACTTCTACCTGTAGAACCTCCAGCTGGGCCTGCAGAACCTGAAGATGCAGGAGCGTTATAGGTTGCTGAACGTGTTTACACTGGGGGAGATGTTCCAACCTGCTGCTTGCTGATGAAACTCTGCGTGGCCAGCTGGTCTTTGCCAAAGTCCTCCAAGCTGACCAGGTCCAAAGCCTCCATGAGACGGGCCTCCAGCTCAGAACAGTCCAACAGCAGCTGTGTCATATAGAGATGTTCTCATAGAGATGCCGCTCACCCGACGAGAACCTCTTCCTCACCTGCTCTCTGGTGATGGCTTTGCTCAGGTGGGCTGCTCTTCTGCTGCACGCTTCCTCAAGCTCCGCCCACTCTTCGCTCAGGCCTCTGCACCTGCGGTGACAGCAAAACATTGGAGAGGAGCTTCACTCATTCATTTCTATGTATATAATTATCAGTGGGCTGCACGGTGGTCGAGTGGTTAGCGCGCAGACCTCACAGCTAGGAGACCAGGGTTCAATTCCACTCTGGGCGTGGGTTTTCTCCGGGTACTCCGGTTTCCTCCCACATTCCAAAAACATGCTAGGTTAATTAGCGACTCCAAATTGTCCATAGGTATGAATGTGAGTGTGAATGGTTGTTTGTCTATATGTGCCCTGTGATTGGCTGGCCACCAGTCCAGGGTGGACCCCGCCTCTCGCCCCAAGACAGTTGGGATAGGCTCCAGCACCCCGTGATCCTCATGAGGATAAGCGGTAGAAAATGAATGAATGATTATCGGCGCACCTTTTAAGGACTTCCTCAGCATGTGATTGGCTAGACTTGGCCAGGCCCCGCCCCTTCTTTAGGACATGGTTGAGGTGCTTCGAGTGGGCGTTCACCTCAGCCTGCAACTCCTACAGAAGCGAACACGTCTTCAGTGACCTGGTGTGAAACATCATTAGCGACTGAAGGGGGCGGAGCCACACCTTGTGTTTGTGCATGAGGCTGACGGCGCCCGCCAAAGACTTATCGTATCCCGTAGAGCCGCCGGCGGGCACATGTTCAGAGATCCAGTTGAGCTCCAGATCCACGTCATGATAAAACTCAAAGAGAAGTACCAAAGCCTCCAGCTGAGCCCGGCGCCGGTCCAGAGGCTTCTGAAGGGACTTGAACCTGCATCAATAACAACGATGACCGCCTTGAGTTCTTGACATTGTAAATCATCCACTTATGATTGACACTGACAGGCTCAGGTAGGCGTCGGTCTCCTGCAGGATGCGGTATGAGTCAAAGTGGTTGGATGCCAGATGTTTGGCCCTGCCCACAATGGCGTTGATCTTCTCCGCCAGCTGCTTGGCGTCCTGCTCGAGCTGCTGATGCTCCTTCAAGCACAAACATGGCCGTTGCTGCAACACATGCACACGCCGTTTGGGCTGGGGTCACGTCACCTTGAGTAGCTGGCGGCTGGAACGGAGGTCGTGACCTTTGGCACCGTTGTTGAGCATCCACTGAATAGACTCGATCTTCACCTTGGCGTCCTGCAGGACACGTGGCAACGTCATTAAAGGTCAGACGTTTTGATTTGTCGTCTGGCACCTTCAGAAGCTCCATCAGCTGCTCCTGTTGCCCCGCCTGCCTCAGCTTGTCGCCGCGGTCGGCCATCTTATCCTGGAGACGCTTCCAACGGCTGCTGAGTTGAGAGGACTTCCTGCTGATACTCACGTTGTTGTCGTGGTCCTCACGCCCCAGCTGCGCACACACACACACACACACACACACAGGTTACGGTGCCCTCTGCTGGCCGGCCTCAAACCAGCGACACCAGTGACTTCTTTACCTGGACCACTCTCTCCAGCCACACCTGGTGGGCCTGCATCTCACGCTCGGCTGCCTCATGTCTCTTCAGTTTGTACAGGATGTTGGTGGGCTCGCGGTACGACTCATCTTCTGCCACCTTGAACTTCTCCTCCATCCACAACAACAACTCGTCTGCATCCCTGTGGAACTCCTGCACGAGGAATCAAACACGTGTCACTTTGAGATCTTGGCATGAACCTACACGTCAAGAAAGGTGGTTTTGGTTTCATGACCTGATATTTCTTGGAGGCCAGCAGCAGACGTCGCCTCTCGCTGCTGCTCTCCTTCAAGTCCTTGTTGATCTTCTGGATGTTTCTGCTCCTCTGCTGGATGCTGACACACACACACACACACACACAAGACACCGTCACACAGTGCACGTGCACGTGCACACACCTCACGGAGCCTCACTGTTTAGTGGCATAATGTTGCTGGCCGACGAGCTCCTCGCTGCGCTTGGAGAAATGATCCACACGTTGGTCCAGAGCCTTCAGGAGAACCTCCAGCTCTTCCTGCCGAGCCAGCAGACTGTCCACTGCATCCACGGAATCCTGGGACCACCGCAGTCCACGTTGTTAGCGCCCACTTGTGCGACGACAAAACCCACCCCAAGTGACATCCTCACCCCGACGTCTTTCACCCTGAGTCGGGTTTCGTGTCCAGACAGAGCGGTCTCGATCCGGTCTCCCTCCTGGTTCAGTCTCTGCAAGTCCATCTGCTGGTCCAAGCGCTGCTTCCTGTTCATGCATAGGTGCTCCAACTTGGACCAATCAGCTTTCAGCTCCTCAATGACTTGTCGGATGTTGACCACGGTAGATGTTCTGTCTGACGACCGCTGGAGAGACTCGCCTAACGTCTCCGTCTCCTTCAGTCTGAGACAACAGGAAGGGATGGATGGATACTGGTCTAGATCTATAGGTCTAGATCTATTGGTCTAGATCTATAGATCTAGATCTATGGGTCTAGATCTATAGATAGGTCTAGATCTATAGGTCTAGATCTATAGAAAGGTCTAGATCTATTGGTCTAGATCTATAGGTCTAAATCTATAGATAGGTCTAGATCTGTAGAGGTCTAGATCTATTGGTCTAGATCTATAGGTCTAAATCTATAGATAGGTCTAGATCTATAGGTCTAGATCAATAGCTAGGTCTAGATCTATAGGTCTAGATCAATAGATAGGTCTAGATCTGTAGAGGTCTAGATCTATTGGTCTAGATCTATAGGTCTAAATCTATAGGTCTAAATCTATAGATAGGTCTAGATCTATAGGTCTAAATCTATAGATAGGTCTAGATCTGTAGAGGTCTAGATCTATTGGTCTAGATCTATAGGTCTAAATCTATAGATAGGTCTAGATCTATAGGTCTAGATCAATAGCTAGGTCTAGATCTATAGGTCTAGATCAATAGATAGGTCTAGATCTATAGAAAGGTCTAGATCTATTGATCTAGATCTATAGGTCTAAATCTATAGATAAGTCTAGATCTATAGGTTTAGATCTATAGATAGGTCTAGATCTATTGGTCTAGATCTATAGGTCTAGATCTATAGATAGGTCTAGATCTATTGGTCTAGATCTATTGGTCTAGATCTATAGATAGGTCTAGATCTATTGATCTAGATCTATTGATCTAGATCTATAGGTCTATATCTATAGGTCTACATCAATAGATAGGTCTAGATCTGTAGAGGTCTAGATCTATTGGTCTAGATCTATAGGTCTAAATTTATAGATAGGTCTAGATCTATAGATAGGTCTAGATCTATTGATCTAGATCTATAGGTCTAAATCAATAGATAGGTCTAGATCTATAGGTCTAGATCTATAGGTCTAGTTCAATAGATAGGTCTAGATCTGTAGAGGTCTAGCTCTGTTAGTCTAGATCTATAGGTCTAAATCTATAGATAGGTCTAAATCTATAGATAGGTCTCGATCTACAGATAGGTCTAGATCTATTGGTCTAGATCTATACGTCTAGATCTATAGATAAGTCTAGATCTATAGATAGGTCTAGAAGCACGCATGAACCAGATCTATAGAAGGTCTAGATCAATTGGTCTAGATCGATAGATAAGTCTAGATCTATTGGTCTAGATCTGAAGGTCTAAATCTATAGATAGGTCTAGATCTATAGATCTAGGTCTAGAACCACGCATGAACCAAACCCAACATGACCACATTGTACCTCCTCTTCTGCTCCTCCATCTCCAGCAGGAGCTCCTGGTGCTCCTCCAGCAGGGCGATGGCCGAGGCCACGTCAGTCACCACCTCCTCCTGCAGGAGGCGGTCCTGGATGGCGATGGTCCAGCGCCGCAACTCCTTGGCCTCCTGCTGGAAGCGGTGCAGCCTCAAGGCCTCCTCCAGGAGGCGCTGGCGGTTGGCAGCCTGACTCTTCAACTGAAGACAAGCCAACATCAGGAGGTTTCTCCGGGGGTCTCGTGAACTCTGACTCACCTGCTTGAGGAGCGTCTCCAGACCTCGCACCTCCTCCATGATGGCCGCGCTCTCCGCTGGACTGCAGTCCTGCTTCCTGTCATACAGGAAGTGCCAATAAACGCCACATGGTTAGCCCACCATCAGGAATCCTCAGACTCGATCTGACTCTTACATCTTGGCCACGCCCTTCAGGTACGCAATCTTGCCCTCCAGCGTCTTGATGTCTCGGACCACATCGGCCTGGTTCTGCTGGTCGGCCCTCAGCATGAACAAGCCGCCGCCCACATGTACGTTGGCGCCGTCCAGCTGCTCCAGCTGGGCCTGCAGCTGCATCCTGGCCTCCTGGCAGCTCTGGAGGAAGGAGTGCACGTCGGCTGTGCTCAGCAACTCACGCGCCTTCTCGTCCTTCCGACGCTGGATCCGATCCCACCTGAGGTCACGTGCATGCTCAATGCCTCGTTTAATCATCTAGTCTAGTCCTCCTCCGGTCTAGTTTAATCATCTAGTCTGGTCCTCCATCAATTTAGTCTAGTTCTCCTCCAGTCTAGTTTAATCATCTGGTCTGGTCCTCCATCAATTTAGTCTAGTCCTCCTCCAGTCTAGTTTAATCATCTAGTCTGGTCCTCCATCAATTTAGTCTAGTCCTCCTCCGGTCTAGTTTAATCATCTAGTCTGGTCCTCCATCAATTTAGTCTAGTCCTCCTCCAGTGTAGTTTAATCATCTAGTCTGGTCCTCCATCAATTTAGTCTAGTCCTCCTCCGGTCTAGTTTAATCATCTGGTCTGGTCCTCCATCAATTTAGTCTAGTCCTCCTCCAGTCTAGTTTAATCATCTAGTCTGGTCCTCCATCAATTTAGTCTAGTCCTCCTCCAGTCTAGTTTAATCATCTAGTCTGGTCCTCCATCAATTTAGTCTAGTCCTCCTCCGGTCTAGTTTAATCATCTGGTCTGGTCCTCCATCAATTTAGTCTAGTCCTCCTCCAGTCTAAATCAATCATCTGGTCTGGTCCTCCATCAATTTAGTCTAGTTCTCCTCCAGTCTAGTTTAATCATCTAGTCTGGTCCTCCATCAATTTAGTCTAGTCCTCCTCCGGTCTAGATGAATCATCTAGTCTGGTCCTCCATCAATTTAGTCTAGTCCTCCTCCAGTCTAGTTTAATCATCTGGTCTGGTCCTCCATCAATTTAGTCTAGTCCTCCTCCAGTCTAGTTTAATCATCTAGTCTGGTCCTCCATCAATTTAGTCTAGTCCTCCTCCGGTCTAGTTTAATCATCTAGTCTGGTCCTCCATCAATTTAGTCTAGTCCTCCTCCAGTTTAGATAAATCATCTAGTCTGGTCCTCCATCAATTTAGTCTAGTCCTCCTCCAGTCTAGTTTAATCATCTAGTCTGGTCCTCCATCAATTTAGTCTAGTCCTCCTCCAGTGTAGTTTAATCATCTAGTCTGGTCCTCCATCAATTTAGTCTAGTCCTCCTCCGGTCTAGTTTAATCATCTAGTCTGGTCCTCCATCAATTTAGTCTAGTCCTCCTCCAGTCTAGCACGTCTAAGTGGTACCTGCTGGAAATGCTGGCCTGGCGGACTTGGACTTCTCTGTGTTTGCTATGTCGGCTCTTGACCAACTGCTGCGACATTTTGTTGATTTCATCCAGCTGGCCACGCCCACTCATCAGCTCCGTCACAAAGTTCTGGAAAGTTCTTATGGTAACTATTGTGATGACGAAGGTGTGTGAAGGTGCTATAAAAGTTCACGTAGAGCTGAAGCGCTGACCTCGTATTTGGCCTGCAGAACGTCCATGTGGGCAGCGTGCGTGTGGAAGGTGTTGAGCACGTTCTCCTTGTCCTCCATCCAGGACTCAAACTCCTGGCAGCTGTTGTAGAAGCGATGCAGGAGCAACGCCTCCTCCAGAACCTTCAACTTGGACTGAAAGCACAAATGAGAAGTAAAAAGGATCTGCGGTGCTGCCTTGCTCACCTGGACCAGATGGCACAGAGTCTTGTAGTCCTGGTCCAGCCGGGCCTGCGTCTGCTCCACAGTGTCTTTCTGGTACTGAGGGTCCGGCAGCCATGTTGTTTGGATCTCAGATGTGCCGCGGCGCATGGAGCGGCTTCGCCTTGGACGGCTCAGATTCCTGCTCTGGTTGTCTGTGATGCCTTTGGCGGGGGCTGGCGAGGTGGGAGGAGCCTAAAGAAAGAAGAATGTTAAGTTTATGAAGTTCTGCTGAACATTCTTCTGCGTCTGATCGGACCAGTACTGGCAGCATAGTCAGGTAGGTCTTGGGGACCGGCTGCTGGTGTCCTCGAGCATCTCTGACCCAGACTCTGTCGTCATCCGGGTCGGTTCTGATGATGGTCACTGTCTCATTGCGATCCAATGGAAACTCACCTGGAAGAACAAGAACCAGAGAACACTTAGAACTGGACTAGTTCTGTGAAGATGGTGGACCGTGTCCGGCTGAGGTACCTCGACTGTATCTGAAGCGGACCTTGGCCTTGATTCCCTCGCTAACAGAACCACTTTTGATGACATTTGGACCATCTTCATCATCAGATGAATCGCTGTATTGGATCATGTGACCCGTCTGAGGTTCTGCCTACAAAGATCATCAAAACATCTGAGAGGGTCTGCACATGTCACGGTACTCACTCCATAGAACTCACCGTGAACGCCGTCAGCTGTGCTGCGTTCCTCGCGTGCTCTGACAGTCGCTTCATTTCCACGCCGTAGGACGCCATTTCTTTGTCCAAGCGTAGGTGGCGCTGTAGCAACGCCGCCGAGCTGGACTCATCCTTTCCGTGGTCCTCACTGGTCAAAAGCGGCTTCTTGTCACTCAGCCAGGAGTTCGCCTCTTCCACGTCTGCGAAGTACTGAACCCACAAACGGAAGCGCTCAACATGGACGCTTCAGTCGCTGGTTCCGTGATTGGCGTCTCGAGTGCTGACCTGTTTAATGGCGGCGGCCGCTTGTAGTCTCTGGTGGCGTGCGATGGTCTCGGCACTCAGGTGAGTCCAGAGTTTCTTCAAGGTTCTCACCCACTTTTGGATGGTCCGCTGGTTTGATGAATTCTGCTTGTTGGTCAGATCAGGACCTCGACTCAGAAGACCTTGATACACGGACTCCTGGGCTTGGAGATCCACCTCCAGCGCCTGCAGTGAATCAGGAAGTGTCAGCTTATTGGATCATACATTGTGTGTGGGGGGGGGGGGGGCTTAGACGTGCACCTTGTGCTTGTGTTGGGCCAACTGCACGTGGTTCAGGTCTCGGCCCAGCGACGCCGCCTGCAGCTGCAGCCAGCGCTCGTAAAGCCACGCCTCCATCTCCTCGCAGTCATGGAAGAACTCAAAGAGTCTGAGCTGAGACTCCAGCTGGATTCTCCTGGGAGTCGGGAATCAGCGCGGGAGATAGAGCATCCCACACAGGTCAAGCATAGACAGGAAGTAGGAAAGTAGATCATCCCAAACAGGAAGTAAGAAAGTTTGTGAATGAAAAAGCACCTGCTGCTGCTGTGTGAGATCAAAGATTTATATTGCGTGTCCAGAGCTCTCACTCTGCTCTGGATCTGCTGGTCATCTCTGGACTTTCCCTGAAAGAATCAATCAGTGAGCATCTCACCGGACCCCCCCCCTCCGCCAGGACCCCCCCAACGTCTCAGATGAAGAAGCGGGTACTTTGAGGGCAGCGCTGCTGATGACGCCGATCGTGTCGCCGTGTGCGGAGATTTGAGCTTGCAGGAGGTCGTGCTGCTGGAGGAGCGCCTCCACCTCGGTCAGCTGCCTACCCAGCTCGGAGGAGGTGGCCTGGGTCTGCACAAACCATGAAGTTCATACTAAGTTCATGCTAAAAGACGTGTGTGGAGCACATACGTGTAGATCTTTCAGCTCTTGGGAGACGATGTGGATGTCTCTCAGGATGCTGAGAGTGGACACTACATTTCCCAGCAGCCCCCTCTGCTCCTGCAGCTGCTGCAGCAGCTCCTTCCATCGTCCACTGATGTTCTCCTCCCTGTTAAACAGTGTTGGTTTAACATGCATGGAAATTTGTGTCTCCAAGGGAGCGTCTGCACCTCCTGATGATGCGTTCCTTGCTGTGGTAATTTTCCCTCCTGATGGTGTCCGCCATGTTTCGTAGAGCGGAGAAACGAGGCTCTCTGGCCTGAGCATCGGTGGCGAGCGCCTCCAGACGCCTCCTGGCCGCCTGGGCCTCCTCCAACGTGCTCAGACCTCTGAAGTCCTGCCTGCGGATCAGGCGCAACGTGTCCTCCAGATAGCCTTCCCTCAGAGCGGCCTGAGGAGATGCGGCCTACTTGAACTTGCTGGACTCCAAAGCGGAGCCTTTATCGGAATTTCTTTTATTTGATTACCTTTCTCTCGAACTTTTGGGCAAGTTGCTCCAGGTTCTCCAGACGTAGGAGGGCCTCCTGCAGGGCTTGTTCTCGCTCATGTTCTGCTTTCTCCAAAAGACTCCAAGCTCTCTCAATGTCACTGAGGGTTTTACCTTCACAAAGCATCACGCAGTGTTAGCTTAGCTTTGTACCCCTGCTAATGTCCATATGGCACAGGGCTAGCAGCTAGCGTTAGCATTAGCATTGGCTGGTGACTTTTAATATGATATAAATATCATATCGCCATGGATAAGGAATAAAATGCAATATGAATTTATTTGGGGCTGCACGGATGCGAGTGGTTAGCACACAGGCCTCACAGCTAAGAGACCGGAGTTCGATTCCACCCTCTGCCATCTCTGTGTGGAGTTTGCATGTTCTCCCCGTGCATGCGTGGGTTTTCTCCGGGTACTCCGGTTTCCTCCCACATTCCAAAAACATGCTAGGTTAATTAGCCACTCCAAATTGTCCATAGGTATGAATGTGAGTGTGAATGGTTGTTTGTCTATATGTGCCCTGGGATTGGCTAGAGATTGGGTGTATCCCCGCCTACCGTCCACAGACAGCTGGGATAGGCTCCAGCATAACCGCAACACTAGTGAGGATAAGCAGCATAGAAAATGAATGAATGGATCTAAATAATATTACATATAATAAATATGGGCTGCACGGTGGACGAGTGGTACGCACGCAGACCTCACAGTGAGGAGGCCCGAGTTCAATTCCACCCTCGGCCATCTCTGTGTGGAGTTTGCATGTTCTCCCCGTGCGTGCGTGGGTTTTCTCCGGGTACTCCGGTTTCCTCCCACATTCCAAAAACATGCTACGTTAATTAGCCACTCCAAATTGTATGAATGGTATGAATGTGAGTGTGAATGGTTGTTTGTCTATATGTGCCCTGTGATTGGCTGGCCACCAGTCCAGGGTGGACCCCGCCTCTCGCCTGAAGACAGCTGGGATAGGCTCCAGCACCCTCGCAACCCTCGTGAGGAAAAGGCGGTAGAAAATGAATGAATGAATGAAATTATTTGGGGTTGCACGGTGGGGTACTAGTGGTTAGCATGCAGGTCTCACAGCTAGGAGACCCGAGTTTGATTCCACCCTCGGCCATCTCTCTGTGGAGTTTGCATGCGTGGGTTTTCTCCGGGTACTCCGGTTTCCTCCCACATTCCAAAAACATGCTAGGTTAATTAGCCACTCCAAATTGTCCATAGGTATGAATGTGAGTGTGAATGGTTGTTTGTCTATATGTGCCCTGGGATTGGCTGGCCACCAGTCCAGGGTGTACCAAGCCTCTCGCCCCAAGAAGACAGCTGGGATAGGCTCCAGCTCCCCCGCGACTGTACACAGCTCGTAATATTTACAATATTTTCTGGAGGAATAAGCATACTAATGTATCAATCCACAAAACACACCAACACTGCCACCTAGTGCTCACCACGAGGTACAGCATAATGAAAACAATAAAGACAAACAGTACTTCTGCCTGAGGTTGTCAGAAGAACATGGTTACGTCAGATGGTTTTGGCGTACCTTCTGGGGGCGTGTAGGCTCTTTGGTTGTTGGCGGCCAGTTGAGTCTTCAGACTGAACAAGTGGGCTTCGATGGCCCCACGTTCCTGAGGAGCAAACAAAGACTCTCAGGGGTCGTTTTTTTCCCCCCCACACATCAAGTTCATCATCTCACCTGATACTTAGGAGGTTTCTCCAGCATCCTGTAGGTCTTGAATGCTGCCATGAGCACCTGCAGCTCCCTCACTGAGTTTGGAAAGGTTCTGTTGTTTAGGCGCAGCACCTGAAGGCACCCGAAAGCTCAAGGACTCTCATTGCTTACGGAGATATTGTCTTCTTACCATCATCTGGATCCACTGCAGGAGATCAGACACCATCTTCTCATAGTGGACCTTCATGGCGTCCAGCTCCATCAGCAAGCCCACCATCTAAAGAGATGTTCCATTCTTAAAGCTCAGATGTCCACAAAATGAGCACACACACACACACACCTTGTGGAGGTTCCATGTGGAACACTCTCTTCTGTACTTCCTCTTTACCCACAATCCACTGAGGCTGCCCCCCACCGACATACCTGCCACCCCGCCCCCCCAGGTTTTCACCTCACTGGTGCTGACATCACGAGCCATCCTCTGTTAACCACCTCATCAACTTAATGTCTAAGCCCCGCCCACAAGGAGATGGTTGCTATAGAAACGCGACCAAAAAGACTCATGTCCTCACTGGTTCTTCTTCTGTGTGCTGCACTTCTACCTGCCCGTGTAATCCCGCTTTAATCCACACTAACAACTGGATTACATGACGTCACAGTGATCAAACACAACGGCCACGAGAGGTCAGTATTGCAAAGAGGGTGTAGTTCTCTCTTTTACCGCTAGACGGCAGAAAATCACAGAAAAAGCCAACCGGTCCATTAACATCCACCGGACTAAACAGTCCAGATTAAGCTAATCTAAATAATCCTAATTGTTAGATTAAAAGTGTGTCTTTGATGACACGTTCCGACCTTAGCGAGCCTCTTCTGGACGGTCTGCTCCTGCTTGACCTTGGAGAAGTAGTGGTAGTACAGAGACACGTAGGTCATGATGGACTTCTCGTCCGGGTGCGCCACGATGTCATCCACCTCCAGGAGCTGCATGATGCCTAGCGCTCGCTCGGCCACGCTGAAGGCGTGGTGCAGGTTACCCCGGGCATCATGGAGACGGTTGTAATCAAACAGGTCGGGCCTGGGAGGGTGGATGGGGCAATCATGTTACTATGTGTGTGTGTGTGTGTGTGTGTGCGTGTGTGTGTGACCTGTGGGCGTGGATGAGGGCGTTGAAGGCCAGTCCGTCTTTCCAGCTGGAAGTGAAGTCCTTGACATCAACGTTAGCGTAACCTGATGTCTTCCGCTGACACCAGATCAGCAGGGCCTCCTTTGCTGAGCGTTGGATGCTGCTGGCTCCGCCCCCCAACTACGGGAAGAAAAGGAGGTGAGCCAAGAAGAGGAGGAAAGGAAAGAACGGTTGTCGGTTGGTGTTTGGGGACCTCGTCCAGGTTGATGCATCCGATCTGAAACCTGAGGATGATGATCCAGAGCAGACCCAGGATCAGCGTGCGGTCCCCGTCCACCACGTTCTCGGGACCAATCAAATCCACTCGAATCTAACAAAAATATCGTAAAAAGACGCAGTAGTAATAAAAGCTACCACACGGTGGCACTACACGCTTTGTCCTCAGTGACAGCGGTCACAACAGGAAGTCACCTTAGTCTTCAGGAAGTTGATGGCGATGCTGTTGTTCTCCAGGAAGTGGACCCTCAGCTTACGGCGGCTGGGCGGCGGCAGCGTCGCCGTGGCGATGA
Source organism: Doryrhamphus excisus (assembly GCF_030265055.1). Taxonomy (NCBI): domain Eukaryota; kingdom Metazoa; phylum Chordata; class Actinopteri; order Syngnathiformes; family Syngnathidae; genus Doryrhamphus; species Doryrhamphus excisus. Next base: position 2,050,357 of record NC_080478.1, read on the forward strand.
GCTCAAGCAGCCGGATCAGAACCACACCGGTTTTGAGCTCCGTGTAAACGTCTGTCAGCTCCATATTCTCCTACGGGAGCGAGCATTGTGACCTCAAACGGGCTAGCATTTGATGCTAAGTTAGAAAATTAGCATCGCCAGGATGCTAACAATTTGACGTTTCCTTCTGGGACTAGAACAACAACACGTGGAATGTTTCCAGAGGACTCCGTCAGGAAGTTCACAGTGAAGAAATTTCACCTCCATCATCTGCGAGAGGCCTGCTGCTTCCCTCCAGCGTTCCATAACTTCCTAAAAGTGCTCACTTTAAATAGTTTACTGCTTACTTCACATATTTACTCCTAAAGGAACTCAGCGCTAAAATAGAGACCAAGACCTTCAAGTGCTTCGACATTTCACGACACAACCTCTTCCTTTGTTTGTTCCACCAAATCAGTACCGTTGGATTCTTGGAATGCTCTCAAAATATAAATCAATATAAATATAAATATGTTTTTTCCACCTCCGAATATGATACTACACATCAGGATGTTTTGGTCCATCTCAGGGAAGTTGGTTTCATTTTTGTGTAAATTTCAAGAAGACTCATGGAAAGGGGAAATGCACTCTTTTTGGAATTCGGCCCAAAATGAGTTAATATGAGCTACCTAACAACTGACGTCATGGGAAATTCCTACACTGACGCTAAAGCCCTCGCAAAATAAACAGTGTTCCATTGACATAACTGACTTGTATATTAACCAAGCTACATTGATATTATTATTATTGTAGCACAGGGGTGGGCAAACTACGGCCCGGGGGCCACATCCGGCCCGCCAAGTGTTTGAATACGGCCCGCCCAATCTTTCCAAAGTATTTCATTTAAACTCAACATACAACCTGGCATCATGGCCTGAGCCAACCTTTTGATGGTTGTATCAATTTCGTTTTTTGACATGGTCTGTTGTTTACAAAGTGCTCCTGAAAAAAGGGACACAAGCATATAATAATAATAATTATTATTATTATTATTATTATTAGATTATTCGATTATTATAATAATTATTAGAACTATTATGATTATTATAATTATTATATTAATGCTAATTATTATATTAATGCTAATTATTATATTAATTATATATAATATTATTGTTATATTTGCATATTTTACATAATATTAATATAATAATTATTATTTTAATTTTATTGTAATTATTATAATATTTTATTATTTTTAAAATATTTAAATATAAATATAAAATAATAAATAATAATAGCAGATTGCATGACAATTTTACAGATACAATAATACCAGGTGGACTGTTACGTGTAAAATATACAGTCTGCCCCCCCCCCCGTAAATTTTGTCATATCAATGCGGCCCGCGAGTCAAAAAGTTTGCCCACCCCTGTTGTAGCAGCTAGCATGCTAGCATAAAAAATTTGTTTTATCTGGCGGACTAACGTGATGCCTCGCTAAGTGGACACCTAGCTCTCAATTTCGCTACAAAGACTCAACAAGATTTTCCGTCAGCATTTTTTTTTTTTACCCGATGACTGGAGCACACACGTGCTGGAAGACACAGCCAAGTCTTGTTGCTGCTGTTGTTGTTGAAGGAAATAGCATAAGTTTGTATGTCAACCCGCATAGGAAAGAAATTTCGGTTGTGTTTTAACTCGTGTGACATGTAACATTAGTCGAAATAGGCGTGTCCCAATGACTTGCATTGTTAGCTAGCTCATATTAACTTGTTTTCTCGTGTTATGATGCACAGAAAAGGGAAAGAAATATTAGTTCCTGTTTCACATAAGTAACAGGAGTGACTTTGTAGCATAGAATTAGCATAGAATTAGCATAGAATTAGCATAGAATTAGCAAATAAGTGAAATACTGATGCTAATAGCAAGTTGGCTAGTTGTCCAGGACCAGGACAACTAGAGCTAGCATAACTAGGACCAGTACAATCAGCACTAGACTAAGACAACTAAGACCAGGACAACTAGAACTAGCATAACTAGGACCAGTACAATCAGCACTAGACTAAGACAACTAGGACCAGGACAACTACCACTAGCATAACTAGGACCAGTACAATCAGCACTAGACTAAGACAACTAGGACCAGGATAACTAGAACTAGCATAACAAGGACCAGTACAATCAGCACTAGACTAAGACAACTAGTACCAGGACAACTAGAACTAGCACAACTAGGACCAGTACAATCAGCACTAGACTAAGACAACTAGGACCAGGACAGCTAGAACTAGCATAACTAGGACCAGTACAATCAGCACTAGACTAAGACAACTAAGACCAGGACAATTAGAACTAGCATAACTAGGACCAGTACAATCAGCACTAGACTAAGACAACTAGGACCAGGACAAGTAGAACTAGCATAACTAGGACCAGTACAATCAGCACTAGACTAAGACAACCAGGACCAGGACAATTAAAACTAGCATAACTAGGACCAGTACAATCAGCACTAGACTAAGACAACTAGGACCAGGACAACTAGAACTAGCATAACTAGGACCAGTACAATCAGCACTAGACTAAGACAACTAGGACCAGGACAAGTAGAACTAGCACAACTCGGACCAGTACAATCAGCACTAGACTAAGACAACTAGGACCAGGACAACTAGAACTAGCATAACTAGGACCAGTACAATCAGCACTAGACTAAGACAACTAGGACCAGGACAACTAGAACTAGCATAACTAGGACCAGTACAATCAGCACTAGACTAAGACAACTAGGACCAGGACAAGTAGAACTAGCACAACTCGGACCAGTACAATCAGCACTAGACTAAGACAACTAGGACCAGGACAATTAGAACTAGCATAACTAGGACCAGTACAATCAGCACTAGACTAAGACAACTAGGACCAGGACAAGTAAAACTAGCATAACTAGGACCAGTACAATCAGCACTAGACTAAGACAACTAGGACCAGGACAAGTAAAACTAGCATAACTAGGACCAGTATAATTAGCACTAGGATTGTGAATAATGGGCTCCTGAACTAAAAGTAACAGGAGTGACTTTGTAGCATAAAATTAGCAAATAAGTGAAACATTGATGCTAATAGCAAGTTGGCACTTAGCATGTTAATGATACATTTTAGGAAAACAACAGGGTTTAATGTATTTTTAATCAATATTTTAACATGTTTTTATTAAATATGTAACACAATCAATGTGCAGGACACTTTGGGTAATAAAAATGTATTTTACGGTTCATTTTATTGTGCTTTTATGCATCCCGGAGATGCTAACAGGACATAAAATACTGAAAGAACAATGAGTCCAAACTAGCTAAGAGGGAATAAAGAAATAAAGCTTTGGCTTTATAGTTTAAAGTCCACTTTGGGAGCTAAAAGAAGACAATTGCTGACAGTAAATAAATCAAAGTAAAAAAGCGTTTTGACAGCAAACAGCAACCAGAAACAACACATACTAGCATACTAGCTAGCTAGCTTATTTTGCAGTCACATTTGACATCTGAGCTAAAAATGCTAAAGGAACCCAAACGCATCCTCACCCCGTTCTTGGAGAAGACGCTGTTCATCCATTTGGTGAAGGTTTTCTTCTGGACCGCCATCCTCTGCTCTTGAAGTTCTCGGACGCGCCCGGCGCCGTCCTCGTCTCCGTCCATCTTGGCTGACTGGGGGGGGGGTCATTGAGGTCCAAGGTCATTCTGGTTCCCTTTTACAACCTTAACATTCAGACTTGAAATGTCTGCTGGATTTGACTAGAGTGTGTCCATAGAAGACATGAAGACATGTCATGACGTTTGATACCAGGAAGTCAGAGCAAAGCTAGCAAAGATACTTTGTGTCCTGGATCGGTTCTGGCAGACAAGAACCTTCCATGGGTCAGCTGACCCGGACCTAGGACCAGGACAACTAAGACTAGAACAACTAGGACCAGTACAGTCAGTACTGGACTAGAACAACTAAGACCAGGATGATTAGCAATTGACTACTATAACCAGGACTACAAAAACCAGGCCAACGAGACTAGTTCATCTCAATGACTTGGACAACTAGGACTAGCACAAATACACTTGGACAATCAACACTAAAGTAGTACAACTAAGACCAGGACAATTAGAACTAGCATAACTAGGACCAGTACAATCAGCACTAGACTAAGACAACTAGGACCAGGACAAGTAAAACTAGCATAACTAGGACCAGTACAATCAGCACTAGACTAAGACAAATAGGACCAGGACAACTACAACTAGCATAACTAGGACCAGTACAATCAGCACTAGACTAAGACAACTAGGACCAGGACAACTACAACTAGCATAACTAGGACCAGTACAATCAGCACTAGACTAAGACAACTAGGACCAGGACAAGTGAAACTAGCATAACTAGGACCAGTACAATCAGCACTAGACTAAGACAACTAGGACCAGGACAACTAGAACTAGCATAACTAGGACCAGTACAATCAGCACTAGACTAAGACAACCAGGACCAGGACAACTAGAACTAGCACAACTAGGACCAGTACAATCAGCACTAGACTAAGACAACCAGGACCAGGACAACTAGAACTAGCACAACTAGGACCAGTACAATCAGCACTAGACTAAGACAACCAGGACCAGGACAACTAGAACTAGCACAACTAGGACCAGTAAAATCAGCACTAGACTATAGAGAAGTAGGACTACAAAAAACAGGCCAACAAGATTAGGACACCTTTGATGACTAGGACAACTAGGACTGGGACACCTAGAACTAGGACAACTAGGACCAGGACAACTATAACTAGCACAACTAGGACCAGGAGAATCAGCACTAGACTAAGACAACTAGGACCAGGACAACTAAAACTAGCACAGCTAGGACTAGGACAGTCAGCACTTGTCTAGGACAAGTAGGACTACAAAAACCTGGCCAAAAGGACTAGGACATCTGCGATGACTAGGACAACCGGAACTAGCACAACTGGACTAGGACAACTAGGACCAGGACAAGTAGATCTGAGAAAACTAGGACTAGCACAGCTACATTTTGGCAATCAGCACTAGAGTAGAAGAACTAGGACCAGGACAACTAAGGCTATTAAAATCCTGCCAAGACCATCTACAGTGACTAGGACAACAAGGACTGGGACCGCTAGTGGGACTAGAGCACATCCCTGAGGAGAAGGTAGGTCGCTGTGGTCCACAATGTTAGCACAGCTGTGACCTGCAGACGCGTCCATTTGAAGGCTGAAGACGCCTGCTGAGTCCTGGACTTGGACTTTGCTGCACTGCTGTCTAAACATCTCAGAAGAAGCGGATCCGCGGAGAACGCTAATGGACTCAAAAGTGCTGAGTCATTCAGCAGTTTTATCGGACAACAAACAGCAGGAACAATAGAACCACGGTCCACATGCAAGAAAAAGATTGAAGAGGTATCGAACCTGGTCTTCACGCAGCGGTCCGTCCAAGTGGTGTGTGTGTGTGTGTGTGTGTGTGTGTGTGTGTGTGAGACCTTTGAGCAGGTTTTACAGCACCAGCACCTGACGCACCACCTGACCGGTTCAGGTCAGAGTTCAGGTGTAAAAGCGAACATCGATAAACCTTGATGCAAGCGTATGTTTGATGAAGAATAAGAAAAAGTGTTATAAACTGACTTTATTTTGAAATGATAGACAGGAACAGGAAGCAGGTCGACCTATGACCTCGACTTCTGTCACTTTTTCCCGAAGGAGGTCAAAGGTCACAGCAGATTAACCCCCGACTTCTGCTCCCAGTGTTTTGAGATGCTTTGGAGTTTCAAAATAAGGCACTTCAAACAGGAAGTTGTATGCCGGGCTCTTTCCCAATAAAAGCGCAAAGGCACGTGACGTTGCATCGCAGCCATACATAAGAACTCAACGCGACGCGAGCGGGGGTCCTAGTCCTCGCTGTGGTTGTACATGGCGTCCGCCGTGGGGTCTTTGCGGTGGGCGGGGGGCACCAGGTGGAGTGGGAGGTCGGCGGGCAGCTCGTAACCTTCAAGTTTGACCTTGATGAGGTGCTGAGCCAGCGCAAACTCCTCGTCGTCCAGCATGCCGTCGTGGTCGCAGTCGGCCAGCTTCCAGATCTTTCCCAGGACCGTGTTGGGCAGCCGCGAGTTCATCATCTCCTTCTTGGCGTTGACGCCGCTGATCTTGCCGTTGACGGGCATCAGAGTGTAGAAGATCTCGTCGTAGCGGTGCTTGTCTCGGCTCACGATCCAGTCGTCGGCGTCGGCCCCGGCGCTGACGCCCTCGCCGTAGCCCTGACCAAACGGGCCGTCTTGCGAGCCCTCGAAGGCGCCGCCGGAGACCATGGCGGGCGGCTGCTTGGACTCCTCGTCACGGATCATGGACATCAAGACGGAGATCTTGTTGGCCAGCATCTTGTCCACCGACTCCACCAGCTTCATCTTCAGAGACGGGAACTTGCTGAAGTCGTAGTGCTGCAGCATGTCCTGAGGAGAAGCTCCAGCTGTCAATCACGCTCCCTTGTCACCTCGGAGCCCGCCCACCGGCTCACCTGCATCTTGGAGACGTTGGGGAAGTCTCCCGGGCTGATGTGGTGCTCCCGCTGCAGGATGGTGTAAATCTCTGGCAGCCTCATGATCAGCTCCTCCTTCTTCTTCTCGCGCCCGAACAGCGACGGCATCTCCTTCTTCAGGTAGCTGATGATGTAAGCGTGGACCTGCGGCGGCGGAGTCGGCGGCATGGGCGCGTTAGCGAGAAGACAGCCAGAAGATTCCGCCATCATTTTTAACGTCTCACCTTGGCCAGCCGCGCCCTCTTGATGAGGTCGTTGAGTTTCCGGAGCGCCGCATTCCTCGGAAGACTCTGGATGTCTCGGAAGAGATCTCGAGACTCCGCCTCAAAGAGACGCCTGAGGCGAGAGGCAGCGATGATGGCGATGATGGTGGCGATGATGGCGGCGATGGGGCGGGACTCCACCCTTACCTGTTCTCCGTGTTCTGCAGCGGTTTGGCCCAGAAGGACCCCAGATAGACCCGGACAACTTCAGGCGTGTTGATGACCTTCCCCAGGGACCACATGAGAGCGCCGTACACCCTCATCAGCTGCTGCGTGTCCACCTGGAGGCGGGGCAGACAAGGTGAGGGAAAGCCGAGGGACGGCGGATGGGTGGGTTGGTGGGCGGGGCTGAGCTCACCTGGTCGGCTTTGTTGAGGACCACTCGGATCTTGTCGTCTTGGCCTTTGAAGGCTTTGATGGCCTCTGAGAACTCGTCAGAGATATCCAGCTTGTGGGCATCGAACAACAGGATGATGCGGTCCACCCGCTCGCCGAACCAACGCAGGACCTCGGCGAAGTCATAACCTAGCGGGTGGGACGCCTTCTTGTCACCATGGCAACCACAAACAACCCCAAAGACAACATGACATCCCCTTGACATCATACAAAGATAGTACAGTCCATTCACACAAAGATAGTACAGTCCAGTCATACAAAGATAGTACAGTCCAGTCATACAAAGATAGTACAGTCCAGTCATACAAAGATAGTACAGTCCACTCATACAAAGATAGTACAGTCCAGTCATACAAAGATAGTACAGTCCACTCATACAAAGATAGTACAGTCCAGTCATACAAAGATAGTAGAGTCCATTCACACAAAGATAGTACAGTCCACTCATACAAAGATAGTACAGTCCATTCATACAAAGATAGTACAGTCCATTCATACAAAGATAGTACAGTCCAGTCATACAAAGATAGTACAGTCCATTCATACAAACATAGTACAGTCCACTCATACAAAGATAGTACAGTCCAGTCATACAAAGATAGTACAGTCCAGTCATACAAAGATAGTACAGTCCAGTCATACAAAGATAGTAGAGTCCAGTCACACAAAGATAGTAGAGTCCATTCACACAAAGATAGTACAGTCCAGTCATACAAAGATAGTAGAGTCCAGTCACACAAAGATAGTAGAGTCCATTCACACAAAGATAGTAAAGTCCAGTCATACAAAGATAGTAGAGTCCATTCACACAAAGATAGTACAGTCCACTCATACAAAGATAGTACAGTCCATTCATACAAAGATAGTACAGTCCATTCATACAAAGATAGTACAGTCCAGTCATACAAAGATAGTACAGTCCAGTCATACAAAGATAGTAGAGTCCAGTCACACAAAGATAGTAGAGTCCATTCACACAAAGATAGTAAAGTCCAGTCATACAAAGATAGTAGAGTCCATTCACACAAAGATAGTACAGTCCAGTCATACAAAGATAGTAGAGTCCATTCACACAAAGATAGTACAGTCCAGTCATACAAAGATAGTAGAGTCCATTCATACAAAGATAGTACAGTCCAGTCATACAAAGATAGTAGAGTCCATTCATACAAAGATAGTAGAGTCCATTCATACAAAGATAGTACAGTCCAGTCATACAAAGATAGTAGAGTCCAGTCATACAAAGATAGTACAGTCCATTCCTACAAAGATAGTACAGTCCACTCATACAAAGATAGTACAGTCCACTCATACAAAGATAGTAGAGTCCATTCATACAAAGATAGTAGAGTCCATTCACACAAAGATAGTAGAGTCCATTCATACAAAGATAGTACAGTCCAGTCATACAAAGATAGTAGAGTCCATTCATACAAAGATAGTACAGTCCATTATTAAATCATAACTTGTCTTCCATAATGACTTTACTACACAGTACTGCAAATTACAAATCCATCCATTAATGATGAAGATGGTGTCAACTTCACCTGCTGCCAGTTTGTGTGTGTGTGTGTGCGTGTGTGTGTGTGCGTGTGTGTGTGCGTGTGTCTATTCCAAGACGCTGGGTGTCTCCTCACATGCTCTATTTCCTCTTTCAGGGTCGACGCCTACAGTCAAACAATCCTGCTTCCTCTTTCGCCACCGGGCATGAGGTTTGGGTGGAAGGCAGTCCGTGACAAATAATAAAATACCCTGGAACCTTGGTTAGCGTACACTAAGTTGTGCCTCGGTTTGCGTACTTTTTTCCATTTGGCGTACGTTGTGTCTTGTGGTGTGATTAATATACAGCATCCTGTTAGCGTGAATGTGAGTGTGAATGGTTGTTTGTCTATATGTGCCCTGTGATTGGCTGGCCACCAGTCCAGGGAGGACCCCGCCTCTCGCCCCAAGACAGCTGGGATAGGCTCCAGCACCCCCTGCGACCCTTGTGAGGATAAGCGGTAGAAAATGAATGAGGTATGACCAAGCGGCTGCACGGTGGACAAGTGGTTTGCACAGCTAGGAGACTAGAGTTCAATTCCACCCTCGGCCATCTCTGTGTGGAGTTTGCATGTTCTCCCCGTGCATGCGTGGGTTTTCTCCGGGTACTCCGGTTTCCTCCCACATTCCAAAAACATGCTAGGTTAATTAGCCACTCCAAATTGTCCATAGGTATGAATGTGAGTGTGAATGGTTGTTTGTCTATATGTGCCCTGTGATTGGCTGGCCACCAGGGTGGACCCCGCCTCTCGTCCGAAAGACAGCTGGGATAGGCTCCAGCACCCCTCATGTGAGGATAAGCAGTAAAAAATGAATGAATGACTCCTGTTAGCATCCTTAGCTTGCTAAAAAAAAAAAGACAACCGGAACCGTAAGCGCTGTGTCGCCTGTCGATGATGTCATGAGCAGTTGAGTCTTTACAATTGATATATACTTTTTATTTATATTTCTATAGTTTTACATGCATATAAATGATGAATGAAGGGATAAATGAAGGTTCCCAAAGACACAAAGACAACATGTGGCAGTGAGATCAACATCCACCTTCTTTCTCAAAAAGCTGCCAGTCTCTCAACTCCCTCTGGTTCCGTTATTGAGGCAAGAATTCTCTTGAATTCAAGAGATAACTCATGGCAAAACAGAAGGTGTTGATCTCGCCGCCACATTGTGTCTTTGGGAATAGTCACATCATCCCTTCCATTCATCATTTAGATGTATTTATGTGTTTTTGATAGTTTTATGCAAGAAAAATTACTGTATAAAAATATGTTTTGTGTTAAGGTTGGGTTTACATTATTTCCTATAGGAAAAAAAATTTTTGGTTAGCATCCGTTTTGGTTAGAGTCTGATGATACGAACCAACAAATCGAATAAAATCAAATAATGTCACACATGTTGACTCCACCCAGTCCGGCACTAATGAAGCTCACTCGCCATCACCATGGAAACAAGCCATGTTGCTAAAGAGGGCATGGAGGCGGGGCTTGTAGCAGGAGTCAGATGTCCAACACGGTAGCAACGTTGCGGCGCGTCCTCTACCGGACAGGACAACGCTGACCTCCATGTTTACTCCACAGCTGTGATGCTTGGAATTATCTCTGTGTGTGTGTGTGTGTGTGTGTGTGTGTGTGTGTGTGTGTGTTGAGCATCTTCAGCCCAAATTCAGCTGAGCTCCCCTAAATGTTTCCAGATGTTGGCAAAGCCCCCTGCCCCCCCCCCCCCCTCCTCCCCTTATAATAATAATACATCCTCCCTCCCCTATGACTCCACCCGCCCTGCTGAGGCCTTAACTGATTATGTCATCACGCTGGGCAGCAAAGGACACACACACACACACACACACACACACACACATATACACACACACACCTCTGCTGATGCGCTGCTTCTCTCCTGACAGGATACCAGGCGTGTCGATAATGCTGATGCTCTGAAGAACCTGATTGGGCATCTGAGAGCAGATGAACCTGAACATACAAACACACACACGTTTAGCATCTTGGCATCCGGGTAGATGCCGTTAACTGCTTTCAAACAAACCGGATGACCTTAAAGCAGGGGTCTCAAACACGCGGCCCGCGGGCCAAATGTGGCCCGCCGGACACTAGTTTGAGGCCCCCCGCCTTGATATGAAAGTTTAATGTTTGATATGGATGCTGTATGGTATCATGTACCCAGAAAAAATTATTACGTTTGATTCATGTTCATGTTAAAGGTTAAATAACTGTTAATAGCTATCCTCCCTATCCGTGTGGAAGTGGTAAGTTTTTGGGTTTGATATGGATGCTGTATGGTATCATGTACCCAGAAAAAAATATTATTACGTTTGATTCATGTTCATGTTAAAGGTTAAATAACTGTTAATAGTTATCCTCCCTATCCGTGTGGAAGTGGTAAGTTTTTGGGTTTGATATGGATGCTGTATGGTATCATGTACCCAGAAAAAATTATTATTACGTTTGATTCATGTTCATGTTAAAGGTTAAATAACTGTTAATAGTTATCCTCCCTATCCGTGTGGAAGTGGTAAGTTTTTGGGTTTGATATGGATGCTGTATGGTATCATGTACCCAGAAAAAAATATTATTACGTTTGATTCATGTTCATGTTAAAGGTTAAATAACTGTTAATAGTTATCCTCCCTATCCGTGTGGAAGTGGTAAGTTTTTGGGTTTGATATGGATGCTGTATGGTATCATGTACCCAGAAAAAATTATTATTACGTTTGATTCATGTTCATGTTAAAGGTTAAATAACTGTTAATAGTTATCCTCCCTATCCGTGTGGAAGTGGTAAGTTTTTGGGTTTGATATGGATGCTGTATGGTATCATGTACCCAGAAAAAAATATTATTATGTTTGATTCATGTTCATGTTAAAGGTTAAATAACTGTTAATAGTTATCCTCCCTATCCGTGTGGAAGTGGTAAGTTTTTGGGTTTGATATGGATGCTGTATGGTATCATGTACCCAGAAAAAATTATTATTACGTTTGATTCATGTTCATGTTAAAGGTTAAATAACTGTTAATAGTTGTCCTCCCTATCCGTGTGGAAGTGGTAAGTTTTTGGCTTTTTAAAGTTGAAAGGAAATTACTTGAAGGCTACCGTTTAGGTGGCTAGCTCTCTAGTTTGCGAGTTAGCATGTGTCTCAAGACCCTGCAGTTGCGCAATATGTTGTAAATAAAAAGAGTATAAATGTGACTATAGTCGTGTTTTGTCATGTCTACAGGGCTCTAATAATGCTTTGTTCATTTTAATATGAAAAAAATCATTTGTCTACCCACCAACTATATGTGCTTTCTTAAGTTTTTATTATTATTATTATATTTATTTATTACTGATTGATTGATTTTCTTTATTCTTGATCTTATTTTGTGTAGAAAAATAAAAATGAAGATATTTGAGAACAGTGGAATGTTTTATCAGAGCTTTTATTGTGAAAATCGGAACCAAAGCTATTCATTTTTCTGTTTTTAATAAATGTTTTTTTTTTTTTTTGGAAAACCTGATGCGGCCCAGCCTCGCCCAGACGCTAGCTCCAGTGGCCCCCAAGTAAATAGAGTTTGAGACCCCTGCCTTAAAGCAACAATATGTAACATTAGCTTTAACACTGAAGCTAGCTTATCGACCAGTATGGCCTCTGAGCCACTGAGGTTAGCATGTTCATCGTTAGCATAGCGTCTCGACACGAACGCGACCTCCCGCTCACCTCACTCGGTCGTCAATGCGACCATAACTCCTGAGGTGGCGAGTGGACGGCTGGCAAAGGGAAAGAAAAACGCGTGTGACGCACAAAGACTTCCCCCTGGAAACAATAAGTCATTATGGGGTGGGGGGGGGTTGTCAGTGACAAGATGGCTGCAGGAACGCCCTGCATACACAAGTGGGCCTCGAGGGTCCGAGAGCTTTCCGCTTCCTTGCTGCTGCCCGTACAAACATTTGTGGACGCAGGAAACACGTTTATACGTTTCAGCTAAATTTAACACTGGAATGTCCACGCCGGGGTCAAGGTTACAGGAGCCGTGATGTCACGTGACCGTGATTGACATGTGGCGTTTACCTGTTGAGGAAGGAGTTTCCGAAGGCGTTGAGCTTCCTGAAAGGTTTCTTGGGGTCGACCACCAGGGCGTTGCCGGGTACGATGCCCTCCGTGTCGCCGTACATCACCGCGATGAAGCCGTCCGTGGTCGGTTCGGGTCCGATCCGCATCCCCGGGAACTCCTGCTCCAGCAGGTACCTGAAAGCACCACCTCCAGTCAGCTCGCATAACAGGAAGCACTTGAAGACACGCTCGCTGTTTGTGTTTGTTTGGGACGCGAGGCGCACGTGGACGTCCTTTATCATGACCTCTTGCACTGAAGCGAGGAGGAAGGACAATGGGGGCTAAGGGTGACTTCCTGTTTGGTTGGCTGTGACATGGACATCACAAAGAACAGCGTCTGAAGTGTCGGCCATTGTGTCCGCTCATTTGCTCCACTCCTACTTGCTCATGAGGAGGATTCCAGGAACACACTGGAAACCAGTGTCAATACCGTATGGACTCATTTTGGACATGTTATTACTTTAACGTGTATTTTTCACAACATAATAATCACAACAAATCTAAATTATAGCTATTATCTATCGATAGCCACATTTTGGGGGACCAAATAACCACAATATATGCAATATGTCTATTCATATACCATCTTTCACTCTGTTCAGTTGTGGAATTGGCGTTTGTGACATGTATTTCCTCACAGGCAAGTCATACTGTCTAATGTTTGCAGCATTTCTCGAAATGCTGACTTTCCAAATGTATTAAAGAGGAGCTTTTATGTTTTTATTCTAACCTATAAATGTTGCTACAAAGTTGTATTCTCACGTTAAATTATGCTAATGAGGCTTTGTGTGCAATGAATGTTCATAAAGCGATCGGAGGAAGTGTGACCAATCACATGCACGGAAGAGGGCCGGGGGGGGTTGGGGAGGGGGGGGGGGGGGTGGTTGGGGGTAAATGAATACATACCGTTTTGGTATGTAACGACAACAAACATCACCAGAAGGTAAATTGATGTCAATCATTTAGTTCATATGGAATTTCCTATCATGAGTCATGGCTATGCTGCACGGTGGATGAGTGGTTAGCGCGCAGACCTCACAGCTAGGAAACTCGAGTTCAATCCCGCCCTCGGCCATCTCTGTGTGGAGTTTTCTCCGGGCACTCCGGTTTCCGCCCACATTCCAAAAACATGCTAGGTTAATTAATTGATTAATTCATTAATTAATTAATTAGCGACTCCAAATTGTCCGTAGGTATGAATGTGAGTGTGAATGGTTGTTTGTCTATATGTGCCCTGGGATTGGCTGGCCACCAGTCCAGGGTGGACCCCGCCTCTCGCCCCCAAAAGACAGCTGGGATAGGCTCCAGCATACCCGAAACCTTCGTGAGGATAAGCGGTAGACAATGAATGAATGATTGTTTACAACCGGGCTGAGTGATTAGCGTGCAGGCCTCACGGCTAGAACACCCAAGTTCAATTCCGTGTGGAGTTTGCATGTTCTCCCCGTGCATGCGTGGGTTTTCTCCGGGTACTCCGGTTTCCTCCCACATTCCAAAAACATGCTAGGTTAATTAGCCACTCCAAATTGTCCATAGGTATGAATGTGAGTGTGAATGGTTGTTTGTCTATATGTGCCCTGTGATTGGCTGGCCACCAGTCCAGGGTGAAAATGCGGTAGAAAATGAATGAATGAATGAGTCATGGCTATGTTTTCTTTGAAATGAACGACTCAAAAAAGACGACATAGTTTCCATGATTTAGGCCTACACATGCAGTCTGCATCATTTCACATATAGGTGGAACCATGCACAGGCTGAACCCTCTTCCTGCCAGTATGGTGGCGAGATATAAGGTAAATAAACATGAACGCATATGGAATTCATTTAAATTTGTGATTATTTATTTATTACAGCAAAACAGTTTTTTATTAAAAAAAAATCCCGTCTTGTTTTGATATCGCGAGATCTCTCTCTCCAAAGTCGCTCACATGATTTGGTGTTTTGGGTTCCCATGAATCATAGCATTCCTGGGAGAAGGGTGGGGCCACCACACACATGCAGCTCATATTTCCTGGTCGGATCTGCTGATGGTTTGCCGCCAAAGTATTTACACACAAACACACACTTACTTTGGTGAAAGCACGTGCACGTCACTTTAGTGTGGAAAGTGCACACATGACATTTGGGGGGTCACGTCAGGAAGTAGTGGAACAGACAGGAAGTGGGAGTGAGACCACAAAACGGTTACAAAGAGCAAAAAAAAAAAAAAAATCAAAATGTCCAAAAAGGAGTCACTGGGGTCACGTGACATTGTTTCAAAAGCTGACACGTGTTATTTTTTTTTTTCAGGGGAGGGGGGAGGGGAAACTCAGCTGCGAATGCTGATGAGAGGAAGATGGACGTTGATGTCAGTGTACCAAACTCCCATTGGAAAATATCAAATTCGCTACGTTCGCTCTGCTCTTATACATTTCAAACACAGACTCGATGTAAACACGATCGTGGGAGTTCAGTGCTACGTTCGGCGTGTACGTAATAAACGTCAGGTGTCTTTGTTGGCGGTATGTCCACTTGCTACATCTCCATCTTGACACAGCAGTTGTTTGCGGAAGTGCATCAACCGGAGCATAGAACGCGACGCAACAGGATCGATACTTTAACCTTCCTAACAAATCGTATCAGACTTCGGTATTGTTCGAACACACCCCAATTTGACGTTTTTGCTTTAAAAGGCGGATTATGTTGACGTTTAAACGGGTGAGACTTTGATGTGGGATCAAACTACGGTGTCTGGGAGTACGACTACTAGCCCCCGGTCCCAAGAACTCGTCGTACTAACCTGATGAAGGTGGTCTTCCCGGTGGAGTACTGTCCCACAAGAAGCACCATGGGCTTGCTCTGGAAGTCCGCGGCCTCCAAGGCGGGAGAGTGGAAGTCATGGAAAAGGTAGGTCTCCTCCAAGGGGAGCAGCTTCTTGCTGTAGAGGCTCTGCAGACCCTCCGTCACCGTCTGGTACATCTCGCCCTCCTTGTTGCGGCCGCCCTGCTCCTGCTTGACCCAACTGAACATCTCCGAGGCGCGGCAAGAGGAACCAAGAGGAGAAGAAAAAGAGGAAGACGAACTCCCCGTTTCTTCCAAGCGCGCAGGCTGCTGGAAGCCGACTGACAAACACAGACTGTGACTGCGGCACCTGAGGGCGTGCACATGTCGTGCACACGCCGCGCAGACACTGCCTCCTCTGTCACGCTCTGACCTCACCTGCGGGCCCGGCCCTCCCCGCCCTGCACGCGTGCGCGCGCAGTGGCAGTTTTCAATGGCGGCATTATGCCAAAATAAATGTATTTTAAAGTTTCTTTCCTCGCATCTACGCCACCTTGAAGGGTCACGTAACAAATATTAAAAAAACATGTATGAATTATGTCACATGACAGCAGATATTGCCCAATAATCAGTCCTGATTGCAACGTTGTTGGAGTTTAAAGAAGAAATCTCAGCGTCCTTTGGCGCCCTCTGGTGGACACACAGCAGAAGACAACTGACAGGCGTCGAATCAATAAAATACTCTTTTAAAATCTGATCAGATTTTAAAAGAGTACTGATAAGACTGATAAGTACTGATAAGATATATTAACGATTAATATACAGGAAAAAAAATAAATAATTATTTTTTATTTTCTTTTAACACACAATAAAGCTATAGCTTCCAATATTTACATTGTAAAATAATTGGAATGTTCCACAAAAATTGACGTTCTTTTATCTATATTGAGATAATATGCAAAAGTAAATATATTATTTCACGTCTCGGTGACTCTAATAATACTAAAACTCGTATTTAGAAGATTGTAAATAGGTATTCTATGCCATAACTACAAAAATACTCCATGTCTACTTTGCGGAAAGTCACTGATGACGGTCCCGTGTTTATTTTTCCGGATTTGGCAACCCCAAGTGTACTGGTAGTATAATAGTACATTGTACTACTAACACTATTATGATACTACCAGTACGGTAGTATCATAATAGTGTTAGTAGTACAATGTAGTACAAGTAGATATTACAAAGTCCAGATTAGCATGTTAGCTATGTTTGGTATGTTGAAGTGATCCCTGTGAGAAGCAGGAAGTTGAGGGGGGGGGGGGTCACATGATCTGTAATCTGGACCTTCTAGTGAGAACACAAACATCATTGTGATTGCAAACAGCAATGCATTGTGGGATAAAGTTCAACACGACTCTGAGTGTGTGTTTATGTTAAGTATACGTGGAAGTGTGTGTGTGTGCGTGTGTGTGTGTGTGTGCGTGTGTGTAAGGTGCAGGCTCGTCACTCACTAGTCCGCAATGAAGTCCGCTGCCGTGGTTCTTCTTCTGCTGCTGCTTCTCAGCCCGTCTACGGTCTTTAGTCTGGTCACGACCCAGGAGGACTCCATCGGGCTGCGGCTGGAGGACTCAGACGTCCCCCCGGAACTTCCGGTGATCTGGAATGAGTTAGTCGGGTTGAGGCACCTGGTCCTGAGCCTGCAGGCTGTGGCGGTGGATCAGCGTCAGGCCCTTCGGACCACCGAGAGCCGCCTGAGGGATAGTGAGGAGGAGGCGGAGCATCAGAGACGCGTTCTGGACTCGCTGCAGGTAAAGATGGAGGCTGACAGGAAGTTGCTGACTGAGCTGAACATGGCCCTGAGGAGGAGCAAGGACCAGAGTGCGGGTGAGTCCACTCAGATGGGGGCGTACTCACCTGAGGCCATTAAAAACCGTTTTGGACTTGGCCGTGAGTCTTGCTCGTTCTTGTCCCTGGATGGCTTGCAATTGGGGGGTGGGGGGTGTTAAGGCAATCCCAAGAACGCCCCCCAAAACCGAGATACCTTTTACTGGGCATTGAATTGATTGCAAATGGTCTTTTCAGGTCGTCTTAGAAGATGCTTCACCTCTCATCCAAGCAGGCTTTATCAGTTCATGCTGAAAGACTAGGTAGGACAGCTCTAGACTGGGAACTTGGTGCAAGACCCAATGTCTAGACAAGACCACTGGCCTCTACCGTGTGTCACCCACATTTCTGTTCCACTGATTTGGTGCTGTTCCCTTCAAGGAGTTCAGCACCCTCATGTTCCTGTCCTCGTGGTCATGGTGGGGGGGTACTGTTGAACCCAAAACACGACGGTGCTTTCGTCTTAAAAATCGTCCCACAAAAAAATGTTCTGGACACGCCTCTTCCTTTAGAGGATCAATAGATTGGATCTTCAAGTTCTCAGACTTTCTGATGTTCGTCCCACTGATGAAGCCTGCTCAGATGAGAGGTGAAACATCTTCTGGGATAACACACTTACAAGTCAGTCAGAGACCTAGTGAGGGCCCAGGTGAGTCCAGGTAGAGACCACATGAGACCAAGAGTGTAGCAGAGTAATTGTTGTGTTTTGGTCAGATGAGGTCCTGAAGATGAGGTCCAGATTGAACATCAGTGAAAGTTCTGTGGAGGACTTGAAGAAGAAGACATCAGGTGAGCCAATCATCTGTTTGATTGACATCCATTGATTAACTGGTGAACAATGTCCAGCTCTGGCGGCCGACGTTCCTTTCCTGCGGGCGAGGTTGAGGGCTAGCGAGCGTCTGGTGGACGAGTTGAGGAGGAAGAGCGCAGGTGATCTTGATCGTTTCAAAGAGCCGCCAATCAGAGATGCGACTGGTCACGTGATGTTTGTTTTCAGCCGTCATGTCACGACTTTGCTTCATGGAGGACCTGAGGAGGCGGAGTTCAGGTCTGAGTTCAGGTCACGTTCTTTCAGAAGAACTGTTGTCGAATGTTGTTTTTTCTCTCCAGCGGACCAGCCGGTTGTCAAAGGTCAGCTGAAGCCAGACCTGCAGTCAAGCGGACCACATGATGTGTGGAAGGAAACAGGAAGTGAAACAAGCCACCTTGTTGTCTTGCAGAGAAAAATGTCCGACTACAAGAGGCGGAGTCCCAAGTGGATGAGATGAACGTGGACAATACGGGTGGGACTCATCATTCCTGGTGGTACACGTTGACCTTTCATAACATCACAAAGATTGTCTTCCTTTCAGGGCGACGTGCGTCTCCGCCATCCGACGTAGCAGAAGGTCAGAGGTCGTGACGACGACGACATCATCGTCAACGTCGGCGTGGTTCCTAATTTTTTTGTTTCGTCAGATTTGCCGCGGCTGCATTCCAACGTGACCGCCCTTGACGCTCGCCTTCAGCTGGTGGAGAACAACTTGACAGGTTCCTCCTCTTCTTCATCAGCAACAGCAGTGTAAGTGAGTGATCACGTTACCATGGTTACAGCGCAGACACACAGAGTCTCAGACCTGGAAGACAACGCGTTGAAAGTCGACAGCAAACTACAGGAGATCAGAGGTGACCACACCAGACTTGGTGGTTCCATGGGCAGGTTTGTCGTTAATCGGTGTGTGTGTGTGTGTGTGTGTGTGTGTGTTTTATAGCTACTATGGTGACCACGCTGAACAGCACATGGACACAAAGTGAAGGTACAACAACTGTTGTGTGTGTTTGAGTAAAAGATGTGGAAGCATCAGTGAGGTTCTTGTCTGCAGACATGAAGACCCGTCTGGGGGTGCTGGAGAATCTGGTGGAGGATCTGAGGACTGCCAAGTCAGGTGACATTCATGAAGGTTCCAAAACAGGGGTGGGCAAACTTTTTGATGGGCGGCCGCATTGATTAAACAAAATTGACGGGGGGGCCAGACTCGATATTTTACACGTAACAGTCCAGCTGGAATGATTGTATCTGTAAAAGTGTTATGCAATCTGCTTTATGGGCACTTTGAGATCATTTATTTCATGTAAAGTGCGTTATAAATTTAGAATAATAAGAATACATTATTATTATTTGATATTATTTGTTATTATTTTATATTATTATTTTTTATTATTTTTATTATTATGTAAATTGTGCTATAAATGTATAATAAGAAGAATAAATTTAGTATTATTTTATATTATTTGTTATTATTTTATATTATTATTATTTGTTATTATTATTATTATTATTATTATTATTATATGCTTGTGTCCCTTTTTTCAGGAGCACTTTGTAAACAACAGACCACATCAAATAACGAAATTATTCTATCTGTAAAAGTGTTATGCAATCTGCTATATGTGCACTTTGAGATCATTTATTTGATGTAAAGTACGTTATAAATTTATAATAATTAGAATAAATGTATTATTATTTGATATTTGTTATTATTATTTTATATTATTTTTTATTATTATTATGATGTAAAGTGCTTTATAAATGTATAATAAGAAGAATAAATTTAGTATTATTTTATATTATTTGTTATTATTATTTTATATTATTATTATTTGTTATTATTATTATTATTATTATATGCCTGTGTCCCTTTTTTCAGGAGCACTTTGTAAACAACAGACCGCATCAAATAACGAAATTATTCTATCTGTAAAAGTGTTATGCAATCTGCTATATGTGCACTTTAAGATCATTTATTTCATGTAAAGTACGTTATAAATTTATAATAATTAGAATAAATGTATTATTATTTGATATTATTTGTTATTATTTTATATTAATTTGTTATTATTATTATGATGTAAAGTGCGTTATAAATGTATAATAAGAAGAATAAATTTAGTATTATTTTATATTATTTGTTATTATTTTATATTATTATTATTTGTTATTATTATTATTATTATTATTATTATGTGCCTGTGTCCCTTTTTTCAGGAGCACTTTGTAAACAACAGACCGCATCAAATAACGAAATTATTCTATCTGTAAAAGTGTTATGCAATCTGCTATATGTGCACTTTAAGATCATTTATTTCATGTAAAGTACGTTATAAATTTATAATAATTAGAATAAATGTATTATTATTTGATATTATTTGTTATTATTTTATATTAATTTGTTATTATTATTATGATGTAAAGTGCGTTATAAATGTATAATAAGAAGAATAAATTTAGTATTATTTTATATTATTTGTTATTATTTTATATTATTATTATTTGTTATTATTATTATTATTATTATTATTATGTGCCTGTGTCCCTTTTTTCAGGAGCACTTTGTAAACAACAGACCACATCAAATAACGAAATTATTGTATCTGTAAAAGTGTTATGCAATCTGCTATATGTGCACTTTAAGATCATTTATTTGATGTAAAGTACGTTATACATTTATAATAATAAGAATAAATTTATTATTTAATATTATTATTATTATTATTATTATGTGCTCGTGTCCCTTTTTTCAGGAGCACTTTGTAAACAACAGACCGCATCAAATAACAAAATTGATAAAAGCCAAACCATGAAAATGTCGTCAAGCCATGATGCCAGCTTGTACGTTGACTTTAAATGAAATACTTTGGAAAGAACGGGCGGGCCGTATTCAAACACTTGGCGGGCCGGATGTGGCCCCCGGGCCGTAGTTTGCCCACCCCTGTTCTAGAAGGAGAAGATATGGAAAGCTCTATCGGGCTCTTTTCATGTTTCAGTCCAATCAAGTCAGCTTTCCAGCATGGAAGTACAGCTGGCTTCCAGCCACAACAACACTGCCGGTATGCTAACATGCTAATTAGCGAAATGTGAAATGTTAGCAATGTTGTCGAATACATTCGCCAATGTGCCACTTACAGCTCTAGAGGTCCTGGTGAGGTCAGCCGAGGCTCACGTGGAGAAGCTGAATCTCCTCAGCATAGGTTAGTCCACCTTCTGCTTTTCTTCTTCTTTAGCTGTGATGATGACGACATTTGGTCTACACACGTTTTGTCATGATGGGTTAGGGTCATGGGGTCATGAGCTAACGGGTTTGTGTTATGTTGTGATGGGTTATGAGATGATTGGTTGGGGCAGGGGTCGGCAACCTTTACGATCAAAAGAGCCGTTTTACTTTTACTTTATTTTAGTTTTATTTAATGATGGAATCAGGAAGCTGATGGAATTCTTTTTCCTTTTTTCAGCTCAGGAGAAGCAACTTTCCAACATGGCGTCCCAACTGATCGGCAACCTCAACAACACGACAGGTGCTCTCATGTCCCGACCATGACGTGTTCTCGTTTCACGCTCATGTATCGTATCACGTACAAAAGTAGTGAGACACATTTCCTTCTGAGAACCAAGTATTTTGATGAGTTTGGTGTGGAAGAATTCTAATAATATTTAGTGTGTAGTTCTGAAGAACCGACTGAACCTGAGTGAGAAACGTCTGGAGGAACTCCAGACAGAACACACAGGTGAGTGTGTGTGTGTGTGTGTGTGTGTGCGTACAAGTACGTTGTGACAGGCGTCCACTCTGACATCAGCGAGTGACGGTCAGCTGGCGACGGTCATGCAGACAGTCAAGGTCATAGAAGGTCAAGTGGTGGAGCTGCGGATGAAGAACACAGGTAAACATGACACGCCTACATCCTCATCATCATCATCCTCCTCACTGTCATCCTCATTTGTCAGAGATGAAGTCCAGACTGGAACGTGAAGACCACATGGAGACAGGTGAGACCACGCCCCCGCCTTTACAAGCCCCTCCCTCCTCCATCACTGTGTGTGTGTTAGTGTTCCAGGACAAGTTGAACATCACTGACACGAAGATAAACGAACTGAGGTCGACAAGTGAAGGTAAACGGACGCCGTGTGTGTTTGATGTTCGCCTTCCTGACATGATGATGACGCTGATGATGATGATGGTGGGTTTCCTGCTACAGAGCTGATGTCGCAGTTGCGCGTTTTGGAGCAACACAGCCAGCGGTCAGGTAACAAAGTTATGAGCTGAAGTAGCGTGTCGTTGGCATGTTGTGATGATGTCATCACCAGGCGAGACCAAAGTGGCCTTTGCCGCCGCGCTCACCGATTCGGGATCAGTTGGACCCTTCGACCAGGAAACGACGCTGATCTTCTCCAAGATCTTCACCAATGTCGGCCAAGCTTACGACGTGACCTCAGGTGAACTTTGATGACATCACCAAGTGTGTGTGTGTGTGTGTGATGACATCAACATCTTGATTCTACGCAGGTGTGTTCACGGCACCCGTCGGCGGCGTTTACGCGTTCAGCTTCACGACGGCCGACTTCCTGAAAGGTTACATGGGCGTGACCTTGTACCGCAACCAGCAGCCCGTCATCTTCAGCCTGGACCTCAACGACCACGGCGGCTACGCGTCGGTCACCAACGGCGTGCTGCTGCAGCTGGAGACGGGCGATCGCGTCCGCCTGAGTCTGCCCGCCAGCTACCGCCTCTACGACGACACGCGAAACTTCAGCATCTTCGGCGGCTTCTTGCTCTTCTCGCTTTGAGCTCATCGGCGCGGCATCGCCTCGACAATAGACAATCTCGGACTTTGTTTCACGTCTTCAGGACGCATGTGAACGTGTCCGACAACGCTTGACGTGCTAACAGTCAAACATTTATTTAACATGTGACATCAAAGGTCGATCTGTCAGGCCACGGCGTTTCCATGGTTACACTAAAGTCTGTTCAAATTGCCATCACTGTGTATGATTCCTTCTTCATAGTCATCTCCAACAGGAAGTTGGCCGCCATCAGGAAGTGAAGTTTTCATTTCAAGTCCAGAGTTGGATCTAGGCGTCGTCCAGGGGGCGGAGCTTCCTGTGGACGGCCTGCAGCAGCAGATGGGAATACTCCTCCAGAAGCGCCGTCGTCCTTTCCTGGCCCACCACCTCCAAAAGCCGCCCGCCGCCGGCTGCCCCCAGCGGCAGGGACTGAAGCTCCGCCCTCATGTCCTGGAAGGCTTCTGATAGGAGCTGGACCATGTGACCCCGCTCAGGGGTGGCGTCTTCCGAACGAGAAGAGCTCACCTGCGGGGAAGGGTGGTCATTTTGAAAGACATGAACGGGAAAAAGCGGGACAGGAAGTAGAGAGGCGTACCTTCCTGTAGAGGTGTGCGGCTCGCTTGAAGCAGCTCAGCATCTCATTGGTCAGCGCTCGGCACGCCTCCACACTCATTGGCTGGTCTGCAGCGAGAAGGACGTCAAAGAAGCAATACGCAAATGTGACGTGACAGGTGGGCGGGGCAGACAGGTAAACAGGGAGGAGTCAGCGTCTCACCGGCCGGTGATAGAGAGGAAGAGGAGGAATGATGAAGGCCGTAATGCCAGACGAAAAGATGACAGGATGAAGGGATGAGGAAAAGGAGAAGATTCCAAACCTGCGTCGTCCTTCGGCTCCACGCCGCCGCCGCCGCCAGCCTGAGGCGCCTCCCCCAGCAGGGGCGGAGTAAGGGGGGGGGTAGAGACGGGAGGGCGGCCAGAGGGGGCGGGCTTTGCAAACGGCGAGAAGGATGTGATGGTGGGTTTGTCAGGAAGCGGCGCTCCCGGCAAACGGGTGTGGAGAAAGCGGGGGTGGGTGGCAGCCTGGTTACCACGGCAACTCAAAGAGGAAAAAGAAGAGCCGACAACGACTGGGGCGATGGCAGCTTGCGGGGGCGTGGCTGGGGGTGTGTCGGAGGCAACCAGACAGGAAAAGCCCGCCCCCGCCGAGGAATCCAGGGAGGCTTCATTGAGAGCTTCGCCCAATGAGACGGAGCGGGACATTTTGGCCATGGAGCTGGTTGTGGGGCTCATGTAGGAACGCCCCGCCCCTACGGATGGGGAGGAGGACTTCCTGGGCGTTGTCATGGCAACATTTTCCTGGTCTGAAACTCTGGGGGACGCAGGACTAGACCTCTGGGGGGGCGGGGCTGCAGCGATGGGGCGGCGGGGGCCAGATGGGAGGCTTGTGGGACGTTGAGGCGTCACTCCTCCAGTTGAAGGAGAGGTCAAAGGTGAGACGCGGCCTGAAAGATATTGCGCAATAAAACAGAGTCGGCACTTCCGGCTTGTGGACTAGTTCTGGTGGTACCTGGGTCGCTCAGCAGGCTCTGGACAGACTGGGACTTCTGCAGTCTGGACGAGGTGTCGGGCTGGAAGACCACATTCCTCTTGCACTCCGCCTCCTTCTTCCCTGGGGAGGGATGGAGGTTCTGCACCGCATCCTCCAAAAAACTTTCTTTTTGGTCCTGGTTCTGGTCCCTCAAAGGATGAACCTCAGAGACCAGAGGGCAGGCCTTAACATCCCGGGTTTCTGATCTGGGCTGAGACCAAGGTACGGCCCGACTGAGGAGCAGAACCAGACGAGCTCATGAATAAAATAAGAAAGAAAATGGCTGCGGTTCTGGACAAGCTTCTACCTTGCAGCGGAGTTCTGCGAGAGGAACCTGGAAGAGATGCTGAGGCTCTCACTGGAGCTGTGTGAGGTTCTGCTTGGTCCCTCTGCCAAAAGAAGACAAGTATGTGTCGGAACATGTTTGGACTCAGATCGGAGCACATCCAGCCAAGGATGTCACCTGCAATGTCAGCCAGCGTGACAAAGTGTTTCTTCAGGAAGGCTTCCTGGTCCGGAGTCTGAGGAACAGGCCCAGCGTCCTCTTCCTCGTCCAGCGAGTCTCCATTCTCACTGAGGTGTTCCGTGTGGTCCGAGTCTGGCGAGACGAGACTTGTTATTTTACCTGCAACGCAGCGGGATGACAGTCGTGACCTGAGGCCTCACTGTCTGCTCCCGGGTCTGGACTTGAGGTTCTGGAATTGAATCTGAGCGAGCAGCCGCTGTCCGGACTCGGTTTGTCCTGCTGTCCGGCCGCAGCTGCAGAAGCCGTCTCCTTCACCTCGAAGTCGCTGCGAGAACCGGACCGAGTCAAGCGTGTGACGGACATGACGGGTGTGGAGACATGAGGACGGCCTTCAACCTGCTCAGGCTCACTCGGTCCTCCCATTGGTCAGGAAACAACACCTGCTCTTCCTTCTCTGGGCTCTGATTGGACGGCGACATGAAGTCGGGTCTTTGATTGGTCTGTGACCCCAAATGCTCCACCTGAGTGGGCGGAACTGGAGTCAGCGGTCGAAGGCCCGATGCGAAGCACCGACAGGTTCCAGCCACTGACCTGTAAACTGATGCTACTTCCTCGCTGCTGATTGGCTCTCTGAAGCCCCGCCTCTGCGGCCCAGACTCCCCTCGGGCTCCCATCATTGGTGAGTGTCTTCATCGGGAGGGAGGAAATGAAAGATTGACATTTCATAACAAAAGAAGCTTTTTCATATGGACTGGTATGACGCTACCACCCCCACCCCCCACCTCCGCCCCCCTCCCACCTCCGCCCCCGTTTCCAGCTGTCTCAGGTCCAACATAGAATTCATTGCCAGAACATCGCCGGCACCGCCAGACTTCCTGGACCAGCGCCGGCGAGGGAGACGTCCGTCTGAAGGAAGCTGCGGGAAAAAATATATATTTTTATATATATATATATATATATATATCAATATAAAGACTGATGGGGTCAAAGGTCACTCACCGTGTTGTAGCTTGTGTTCCTGTCATGTGACATGTCAGCTGGAAACAAAGCGTATAGATGCAGCGTCAACTTTGACCTATGGGTCGTTTACTATTCAACGACATGACGACATGTTGCTATGGCAACACACCTGCTTCCTCCTCCTCCACCTTACTGAGACGGCCCGGCTGCACCCCCTCTTCCTCCTCGTCGCTGTCCGAAGACATGGCCACCGCGCGAGGACACTCCGTCTCCCTGCGGCACCAACAGCATATGACATCATCGAGGCGGCGCGTGTACGGCCATTCACGCAGAACTGTTACCATGGCAACCACACACAATGGCTACGTTTCAATTTTTTGCGACTGAGTGGTTAGCACGCAGGCCTCACAGCTAAGAGACCCGAGTTCAATTCCACCCTCGGCCATCTCTGTGTGGAGTTTGCATGTTCTCCCCGTTTTCTCCGGGTACTCCGGTTTCCTCCCACATTCCAAAAACATGCTAGGTTAATTAGCCACTCCAAATTGTCCATAGGTATGAATGTGAGTGTGAATGGTTGTTTGTCTATATGTGCCCTGGGATTGGCTGGCCACCAGTCCAGGGTGTACCCCGCCTCTCGCCCGAAGACAGCCAGTGACGACCCTCGTGAGGATAAGTGATAGAAAATGAAAAAAATTATTCCAACAGTAAAATATGGTGGTGGTAGTGTGATGGTCTGGGACTGTTTTGCTGCATCAGGACCTGATGCAGCAAGACTCACTGTGATAAATGGAAGCATGAATTATTGTGAATATGCAAATATGGGCTGCACGGCGGACGAGTGGTTAGCGCGCAGGCCTCACAGCTAAGAGACCCGAGTTCAATTCCACCCTCGGCCATCTCTGTGTGGAGTTTGCATGTTCTCCACGTGCATGCGTGGGTTTCCTCCCACATTCCAAAAACATGCTAGGTTAATTAGCCACTCCAAATTGTCCATAGGTATGAATGTGAGTGTGAATGGTTGTTTGTCTATATGTATATATCAAAAATGGAATTCCCATCCCGAGCCAGGAATGAGACCACCAATTAGGTCCATGTTTGCTCCCGTTGACACACAGCACCGCCTGTGACGTCATGTTGTGTTGTGTTAAGATTCCACAATCCAAGTGTCCTTGTTTTGGTCATGTGACCAACTGCATCTCACCTGAGCTTTTCCGCTCGCTGCTGAGGTGCATTGTGGGACACGTGACCTGTGGTGGAAGGTCTGAGGTCGGCTAGCCGCTGTCGCATCTTGAGCGTCATCTCTGGGCTCAGACGCCACACGAAGATACAACTGCACACACACACACACACACATATGCAGGTTTGACTCAAGTTGTGCGACGACATGGCTCCACGACATGAATCGTACCTGTCGCCTGACACGCTGATGAGGCGTGAGCAGTCGCTGGTGAACTTCAAGCCTGTCACCACCTCTGACACACACACACACACACATGGAGCAGACTGTTAGACACACACAACAACACACACGCACGCACACACACAAACAGTGACTGACCCGAGTGTCCAAACATGGCAGCCACACACTCGCCGGAGTAGAAGTCAAAGATGTTGATGCTCTTGTCTGAACAGGAAGTTGCGATGTAGAGACCTGACGGGTCAATCTGCACCTGAGGAGGAAGAGGAGGATGACACTTCCTGCTCCCATTACCGTGACAACAGACATCAACGTATACCTTGATGAGTGTTCCATCTTCTCCTTGAGATCCTTTGTAGATTTTCTTCTGCTTGCTGTTATTGACGTTAAAGATCCTGGAGAACAAAAGGAGCAGCTCTTCCTCTTCCTTATCTTCACAACAGACGAGGGCGGTCTCACCTTATACTCCGGTCCTGACAGCCAATGGCGGCATACTTCCTGGTTGGCTCCACGTCCATGTCATACAGCGTGGTCTTTCTGGCCACGTGATGCGTTCGAATAAACTCCAGTCCGTTGTCCGTCTGCACCAACAGGAAGAGAAAGGACTCCGTTACAAACATGAGTGAGGGGGTGGGCTGCACGGTGGACGAGTAGTTAACACGCAGACCTCACGGCTAGGAGACCAGGGTTCAATTCCACCCTCGGCCATCTCTGTGTGGAGTTTTCATGTTCTCCCCGGTTTTCTCCGGCTTCCTCCCACATTCCAAAAACATGCTAGGTTAATTAGCCATTCCAAATTGTCCATAGGTATGAATGTGAGTGTGAATGGTTGTTTGTCTATATGTGCCCTGTGATTGGCTGGCCACCAGTCCAGGGTGTACCCCGCCTCTCGCCCCAAGACAGCTGGGATAGGCTCCAGCACCCCCGCAACCCTCGTGAGGATAAATAAGTAGAAAATGAATGAATGATTATTACTACTACTACTAGTAGTAGTAAGCTAGTATTAGCCTGCTTATTGGCTTGCTTATTAGCCTGCTTTTGCCCTATTATATACAATTTGTCAGATTTTTTTTTTTGTAAAAAAAAGTTTAAAAAAAATTAAAAAATTAAAAAAAATTAAAAAAAATCAAATTATTTAAGAGGTCTTAAGGACATTTTAAAATAGGCCTAATGACGCCACTGGCTCTTAAAAGTAAAAAAAAACAACATGCTAGGTTAATTAATTAATAAGTGGTAGAAAATGAATGAACATGATTCCAACAGTAAAATATGGTGGTGGTAGTGTGATGGTCTGGGACTGTTTTGCTGCATCAGGACCTGGAAGACTCACTGTGATAAATGGATTACTGTGATAAATGGATAAAAGCAGCTAGTATTAGCCTGCTTTTGCCCTATTATATATAATTTGTCAGTTTTTTTGGGGGAAAAAAAATAATAATTTAAAAAAAATAAAAAAAAATCAATGGAAAAAAATCAATAAAAAAATATCAAATTATTTAGGGGGTCTTAAGAACATTTTAAAATAGGCCTAATGACGCCACTGGCTCTTAAAAGCAAGTATTGGCTTGCTTATTAGCCTGCTTTTGCCCTATTATATACAATTTGTCAGAGATTATTTTGTGTAAAAAAAAATTTAAAACAATTTTTTTAATAAATAAATGGAAAAAAAATCTATAAAAAATATCAAATTATTTAGGGAGTCTTAAGAACATTTTAAAATAGGTCTAATGACGCCACTGGCTCTTAAAAGTAAAAAAAAAAACATGCTAGGTTAATTGGCGACTCCAAATTGTC
The DNA here is from genome assembly GCF_030265055.1 of Doryrhamphus excisus. NCBI lineage: Eukaryota > Metazoa > Chordata > Actinopteri > Syngnathiformes > Syngnathidae > Doryrhamphus > Doryrhamphus excisus. The sequence continues at coordinate 2,079,667 of NC_080478.1, forward strand.
CATAGGTACGAATGTGAGTGTGAATGGTTGTTTGTCTATATGTGCCCTGTGATTGGCTGGCCACCAGTCCAGGGTGTACCCCGCCTCTCGCCCCAAAACAGCTGGGATAGACTCCAGCACCCCCGCGACCCTCGTGAGGAAAAAACGGTAGAAAATGAATGAATGAATGAATGAGTGCGGGGGCCCCACCTGCTGGCCGGTGCGGAAATAAATACTTTTGTCGGCGCCGCAGCTGATCAGCCTGACTTTATCCTCATTGGCTGAAAGACAGGAAGCAAGTGATGATGAAGCGAATGAACACAGGAATGAAGTCAAAGGTCACTGACCAGTGAATCTGACGGCGGTGATGGATGACGAGTGTTCGTCCAGCGTTTGCACCAGACGGTAGTCGGCCGCGGCGTCCAGCACGTGGATGAGGCGATCTCGACTGGCCGTGGCCAGAAAGTGCACACCTGACACGCGTGGTCATGTGACATTTGTAATCTCAACGGAATCACGTGTTTTTTTGCTTGGGTCACATGACACTCACCTGTGCCAACGTTTGAAAAGTCCAGACAAAGAATCTCGGAGTCGTGAGCCTGAACGTTGATGATCTCCTCCATGGTGTCCACATCATGGACCCTGACACGCACACGCATGAAATGCCACCATTCATTTCAGATGAATTTCCCGTGTGATCACAAACCTGAGGACCCCCGAGCGGTCTCCCGAGGCCAGGTGCTGTCCATCAGGACTGACTCTCAAGGTCCTAATGCCGCTCCGAGTCTGGTCGCAGTGTGAGCCCTCCGAGGTCGCTGGCGCCACGACCGAGACGCTGTCCGTGTCCAGCAGGCTCGCCAGGTTGTCATCCACGTAAATGATCTTGTGCAGATCCTGGGTGGTCAAAGGTCGGCGGCGTTATTGGCGGGATTGTGCACATGTACGTGTGTACGTGTGCGTGCGTTCTCCTACATGGCTCAAGATGTTGGCGTGCAGAAGATGGCGTCCATCCACATTCCACACGCGTATTGTGTTGTCAGACGAGCAGGACAGGAAGCAGCCTAGAGGGAGAGACATCTTGCCTTCCTCTTTTCCCCCGACCCCGCCCTCTTGAGGAAACACCTGAGGGAGAGATGGGAGGAGCTTGTCATCGAGCATCGGGGGTCTCAATGACCTTTGACTCACCTCTAGGCTCCACACACACGAGGCGTGGTAGAGTGCCGAGTAGAGTTTGCCGACCCGCCGGGGGTCGCGGAGATCGCACACGTCCCACACGTAGATGCTGTGGTCGTTGTAGATGCACGACAGCCAGCGGTTGGCGGGGTCGTAGGTCACGGCCACCGTGTCAGGGTAGCGTGCATCCAGCCTACAGGAGAACAGCTGACTGGGAGGAGAGGAAGAGAAGGTTGAGTTCGGAGGAACGGAGTCGCCCGGCGGACGTCTGAGCGCGTTACCGTTACCTGCCATCCGTCATTGCAGCTACGTCGGCGCCCAGGAAGTGTGGGCGGGGCAAAGTGCAGATGAAGTGTAACGTCAGCGGACTGAAGGCTCGCACCGCGCCATCGGAGCAGCCGCAGAAGATGAGCTCGTCTGTGACGCACAAACACGTGGCCTGTGACGCCTGCAGACAGCGCACAGCAGGCGCCGCATCACATCACGCGGCTTCAAGATGGCGTCGTAACACTATTGTTAGCATTATTATGCTAACGCCACCAACTCACCTGGAGCTCCACCCACTTGTCTAGCAGACGGCGGTCGTTGAATTGCACCAGCAGGCCAGAGGTGGTGATGCAGAAGGTGGAGGACGCGTGCGGGCCCCGCCCACAGCCCACGTCACAGAAAAAGTTGTTCTTGAGTTCTCCCAGCAGCCCTGAACGGCCCAGCAGAGGCACCGTGGCGTTCACCTAGACGTGATTATGATGGTCACATGGTCGCCACATGGACATGTGAGGTCCAAAAAGACAAAAGGTCACCTTGGACGTCTTACTGTGGTCCAGATACCAGAACTTGACGTGACGGTTTCCGGCCGTCACAAAGTACGAGCTGTCATGTGAGAAGGACACGGCTGTCACCTTACTGGACACCTTGTTGGCGGCCACCACCACGTCTTTCTACACACACACAGGAAGTGAAACAGCAATGCGTCCAAGTGGACCGTTCCTGTGAGCGTCTCAGTACCTTCCAGTTCCACACGTGGACCATCATGTCGTGTTGGTAGCCCACGCTGATGATGTATTTGCTGTTCGGCGAGAACGTCACGCACGCGACACCGTATTTGTGTTCCTGAAGCTTTGCCACCTGGGCGCCGGTCGCCACCTCCCACACGCGCACCGCCGGCATGTGGCCGCTCTGAGGAATGATCGCGTGTCACATGATCACGTGTCACCGTTGACTAGAAAACGTCACATGACTCACCTCGCCTGTGACCATATGCTTGCCATCGGGGGAGAACGCTAATGTGGTGATGGTCTTCCTGCAAACAAACGTTAGTGATGAGTAACCGTGGCAACGGCAGTAAACACACTGAGCTTACCTCCATGTGTTGAAAATGTGACGTTGTTTGTTCTTGCGAGGATGCAGCAGGACCACGACACACCTGAGGACACACGACCACATGATCCATTCATTTTGTCGCTTATCCAATGCACTACATCCGACCAACCGCAGGTGGAGGTGGGTTTGGAACGCTGGACAACATTTACATCTAACGTGCTAACGAGGATATTAGTCAATGTCACTGATGAAGATGTTAATCAACCTCACTGATAAACATGCTAATCAATGTAATATTAATCAATGTCACTGACTAAGATATTAATCAACGCTGAAAAACATGTTCATGTCATGTTAATCAGTGTCACTGATAAATATGTTAATCAATGCTATTGATAAAAATGCTAATCAATGTCACAATCCGAATAGTTCTACCAATAGCCTATATACTATACATGGACCCAAATATTCCAATAGCCACGTATACATGGACCCAAATATTCCAAATATTCCAAATATTCCAATAGCCATGTATACATGGACCCAAATATTCCAATATCCACGTATACATGGGCCCAAATATTCCAAATATTCCAATAGCCACGTATACATGGACCCAAATATTCCAAATATTCCAATAGCCACGTATACATGGACCCAAATATTCCAAATATTCCAATAGCCACGTATACATGGACCTAAATATTCCAAATATTCCAATAGCCACGTATACATGGACCCAAATATTCCAATAGCCACGTATACATGGACCCAAATATTCCAAATATTCCAATAGCCACGTATACATGGACCCAAATATTCCAAATATTCCAATAGCCACGTATACATGGACCCAAATATTCCAATAGCCACGTATACATGGACCCAAATATTCCAATAGCCACGTATACATGGACCCAAATATTCCAATAGCCACGTATACATGGACCCAAATATTCCAATAGCCACGTATACATGGACCCAAATATTCCAAATATTCCAATAGCCACGTATACATGGGCCCAAATATTCCAAATATTCCAATAGCCACGTATACATGGACCCAAATATTCCAATAGCCACGTATACATGGACCCAAATATTCCAATATCCACGTATACATGGACCCAAATATTCCAATAGCCACGTATACATGGACCCAAATATTCCAAATATTCCAATAGCCACGTATACATGGACCCAAATATTCCAAATATTCCAATAGCCACGTATACATGGTCCCAAATATTCCAATAGCCACGAATACATGGACCCAAATATTCCAATAGCCACGTATACATGGACCCAAATATTCCAATAGGCACGTATACATGGACCCAAATATTCCAATAGCCACGTATACATGGACCCAAATATTCCAATAGCCACGTATACATGGACCCAAATATTCCAATAGCCACGTATACATGGACCCAAATATTCCAATAGCCACGTATACATGGATCCAAATATTCCAATATCCACGTATACATGGACCCAAATATTCCAATAGCCACGTATACATGGACCCAAATATTCCAATAGCCACGTATACATGGACCCAAATATTCCAATAGCCACGTATACATGGACCCAAATATTCCAATAGCCACGTATACATGGACCCAAATATTCCAATAGCCACGTATACATGGACCCAAATATTCCAATAGCCACGTATACATGGACCCAAATATTCCAATAGCCACGTATACATGGACCCAAATATTCCAATAGCCACGTATACATGGACCCAGATATTCCAAATATTCCAATAGCCACGTATACATGGATCCAAATATTCCAATATCCACGTATACATGGACCCAAATATTCCAATAGCCACGTATACATGGACCCAAATATTCCAATAGCCACGTATACATGGATCCAAATATTCCAATATCCACGTATACATGGACCCAAATATTCCAATAGCCACGTATACATGGACCCAAATATTCTTTTCCAGAAAGAAAAACTGGAGGAAGTCGGTATCATATGATGTTGATGTTTATGTTTTACTGGGCATGCCCCATTGACTATTCTGGTTGATTATGGCACCGCATGTAGACAGGAGATTGGAATATTCCTTTCCATGGATACCATTGTTTTCGGAAAGGTCGTTCGGAAAGAGGAAAAACTCCTCATGTAAACGTGGCTAATGTCAGTGTAAGGTTTCCCAAGCTTGGAATTGTCTTTGATGTCGTGGTGCAACATGAACCATTGACAAGCAATAGTAAAAAATAAAACTATATGGCAGCCATCACCAAATGGCGCACCTCAGGGATGGCCCCTTGCGGACCCGTGACCAATTAAAGTGAACGGGAAATATACTAAGATGTCAACGTGATGTAACATGTAACTATTCTCACCCAGCAGGATACGCCAATAGTCCGGTTCGAGGGTCACATGACAGCCCTCGGTTACCAGGTGCCGTGATGCCTAGAACCTTTTCCAAGGTCACCTGCAGGACAAAGGTCAAACGAGAAAGGTCAAATCTATTCATGCTTCAGCAGCTGTTTGCATGTTCGTCACATGATCGCTTGTCAGCAGTACTTGTCAGACTTGACAGACGAGTTAACTTAAATATCTTCAGGCTGTTTGACAGACATGTTAGCTTTAGCTTCCTTGCTGGCCAGTAACAGAGAAACATACCTGCTCTGGAATTGTTCATACACAATGATTCTACTATAGCTCTGTCATAATAACAATTCATGACTGGAGGTGTAGAAAACACACCTCCGCGTCGACCTGGCGGCGCGCGACTCGACCCCGCCCCCTCAATTTGATTGACGGTGAGCGCAGCAGGTTCTTGATGCGGCGGCTAATCGCGCCGCTTCCATCTGCGCTCATCGCGCCTAGCTCCTCGGCTAGCAGCTAGCTCTCTCCCGCATGACGTCTACCAGGCGAACCGCGGTCAGCTGAGCCGAACCGGCGGCCTCAGCGAGTCTCGTCCTGGGCCTGGGCGGATTCTAATTGTTGTTGTCTCTGGTTCTTCATCGCTTCTGTCACCCCGAAGAAGGCAGAAGCGGTTCCGTCAGAAGACAAGTCACCGTGCGACCACTATACACGTGTTTCCGGTCGTCATTTTCAAACTAAAGATACAATGACGGAAGTCGCACCGGGCCAATCTTTATTTCGACGATTGTGTTTTCAGCCAGACTAGCTATATCGACTACACTTTTTAGCACACCCGTGATAATGCTTTTCTTACCGTGATGTTTTAATGGTTAATGGGTTTCGTTTTGCCATGTACCGTTTGATTCAGGTATATTTTTTTAAATTACACACTGGACTTTTATTTTGCTGGTGGGACAGACAACTTCCTGTGTGTACGTGTCTGAATCAGAAGTGTAAATGTTGTAGCTTTTGACAAGCACTGAGTAGAAGAGCAATGCTAATTAGTGCCTAAAGTATTCGATAATGTTATGTTTCCTCGGTCAAATGTGCGAAAAAAAAAATTTGAAGCACTTTCTGAAGCTTAGAATAAGTGAATTGAAGAGGCTAATTAGCTTGGTAGCTTGCTGAGCTAGCACCGTCTCTTATCTCCCTGTAGAGATTAGCCTGTCCAATGTAGCGTAAAGGTGACTACAAGGGTGCTATTTCATGTTTACAGGGTTCTAATAACGGTGAAAAACCTATTTAAAAGGTCATAAATAGGTTTTCTGTGCTCTTGCTTACTACGACAATATTCTGTTTATTAATATTGAAACCTACTTCACGGAAATTCACTGATTACGGAACAAATTAACAGGATAGAATGATGGAATATTTAATCACAAACCTCATTAGCAGCCGATTAGCTTGCTAATACTTGGAAACAGGAACCAGAAGTCATCTCTATTGCTCGTCTATGATGTCATCAGCGGTTGACTCAGTTGTAGTTTTTTTTTTTTTTTTCAAGAGTTGGTGACTAAATTGTCCATAGGTATGAATGTGAGTGTGAATGGTTGTTTGTCTATATGTGCCCTGTGATTGGCTGGCCACCAGTCCAGGTTGTACCCAGCCTCTCAGCCGGGATAGGCTCCGGCATACCCTAAAATGGATTAAGCAGCGTAGAAAATGAATGAATTATTTGAATGGATGTGTGTCCCACAGATTGAGTCAGGGTGATGGTTCCATAACAGAGGAGATTAATAATTAAAAACTTTACCTGACGTTCTATTTCTAAAAATTGTAGGAGTGGCAATTAAGTGTTGTAGAAAGCAGTGGTCAAACTTTATTTAAATTAGTGTCACTATTTACAATGTAAAAAAATAAAACTTTGGAACAAACTAACAAGATCAACAGAGGTCACCTGACTTGGTGTGAGCTGAGCAGATGAACAGTCATTGATGTGGCGCCATCAGTTGGGCGGGACTCCTCTCATGCCCAGGGGAACCAACCTGGGCATTGGCCGCCATGACACACCGTCATCCCGTGCCTCCAATGAAGTCTCCGTTTTAGGAGGGCACTCAGTCTTTGTCCCGCCTACCTTCATGTGCAGCAGCGGAGGAGGAGTCAGCACGGCTCCTTTACAGCTCTCGTCAGACGCCGTGTGGCTGTTTAGCCCCACCTTGGACACAGCGGCGGTCTCAAGGGGGGCGATCTTGTTGACGAGCGGCTTGAGACCATCTTCGGCCTCCTGGCACTGCTTGCGGTCTGAGGCTGGGTCGGATCCGCCAGAGCCGAGTAACAGGGCCACGGGAACATGAGGCAGACGCTCGGTTGGGCGTGGTTGTAGTGCGTTTGTGGGAGGAGCCAAGTGGAAGACGCTGTTCAAGTTTGGAGCTGGAGACGACAAACTTTAGTCGGACTTTGAACGGCAACAAGCTTTTATCTAACAGGTAAGCTAGTCCACTACAAGACTCATCGGTCCACGAGCTGGCTACCTACTGGATTAGTTACAGATCTTACTGGTTGGTGGGAGGGGCACGGCGGCCAGGTACATGTGCTGATTGGTCGCAATGGGAACGTTGACGTTGACTGGGGCGGCGCCTACAAAATCAGAAATTCCAACAAACGGTGTTAAGAAGATTGTTCACACCAAATGACATTTTGACCCCCAAAAACCTAAGACCATCACACTGGCTCTCGGATACAGTCTCAGTTTCAGATCGGGAAGGATAGGATTTATTTAGAGGTGAAAACAACAAAATGAATACGAGAGTAGAGAACAACATTTGAGTATTTATTTCTCTGTACTTTTTGGCGAATTCCAGCCTGGCCTTCCTATTATTCTTGATAATGGGTGGTTTGCATCTTCTGGTGGAGCCATGAAGTCTTTAATGAACAGTAGATGGTGTTGTCTGGTTTTCATGTCAAACCCAAATGTTTTCAGTCTACAGCTACTCCATTACTTCTGGCGGCCACTGTATGTTATCAATACTGGTTTTAGAGAACATTAGAACGCCAGAACTCCACTTTTATTTTGAAGTTAGGACCTGACAATAAAAGTGCTTCAAGCGTACCTGCTGTAGAAGAAGACGCTAGCTGTCCTGCCACCAGCGGGAGTGTTAGTACCGGTTGCCTCGGCAATGCTGCGGCCGTGACCATCGCAGTGTCAGATGCTATGATGGCCTGACGGGTGGTGGGTCTCACACGGGTCCTACTAGACGAGGCGAGGTTCTTGCGGCGACGCAAGATGTTGGGGGTGGTCTTGCGCCGGTTCCTCACCGCTGATTCGTTGGAGACTTTGCCTCTCGGAGCGCTCCCCTGGAGCTGACGGAAAGCTCTGTGGTCAGTTGAAGGGGTGGGAAGAGCAGGAGTGGGAGGAGCTTGTTCATGGTGGAGCTTCTGACTGCAGGATGCATTGTTGTCATCTGTTGGAGTCAGCTGATTGGCTGCTTTGCGCTTCTCATCTAGATACGAATTTGGACCTGGAAGTACAAATGTGACCGTTACTGGACACGTATGTATGTATGCTTGCTGACTGAAGCCAAATCTTTGCAGAAAGGGATGACTCGAGACATCTGATTGGTCACATCCGCTCACCTGACTGATGGCTGTCGGTTCTGGTGCATCGCTGAAGGTCCTCGCAGACCTGAGGAGTCACGGCTTCGGAACTGAGCTCCTGTCCACACTCATTGAGCTCTTCGATGGCGTCATCCCCTGACCTGAAAGCGATGCTGTTGGATGTCACACACCAAAACGTTTAAATCCCGTCACGGCTACATTTTAGCTACATACGTGTTGTTCTCGAACACGTGCCTTTTCTTTCCAGTGACAACACAAAGATTGCCGCCCTGCGCTGCCAATCTCAACCCATCAGCTCCCACGCTGCCTGGACTTCCTGCCTGCGTCTCAGGTGAGCCGTCATGGCGGCTGTGACCTGTGGCGATGGGCACATATGACATCACAAAGGAGCTTGCTGAGCAACAGATGAAGTGGAACGCACTTCCTACCTGTGGAGGGAACGACAGCAAGCAAATGGTCCCTTTTCTTGGCCAGAACCATCTTCTTTCTCTTAAGACGTATCTCGCTGGTCCGGAGTTTCTCGATCACCCGGGTCGCCTGAAACAAAGTCGGCAACTGGTTTCCAAACCGGCAACGGCGCCATAGCGTCGTCGACTTACCGTTTTCAAAGTAGCGAGTGTTGACGTGGCGGCATCGAGTTCGACCTCATGTTTCAATGCACCAACCAACTGAGATATCCTGGAACGCCGCATTCTCTCCATGACCACCTGGCAGGAAGCGACTTAAGATGAGCTGGAACACGGGACACCATCTTGCATGCGCTGAAGCAACAGTAGAGGACTGACAGGAAGTGAGGCGCCTCACCTTACACGAATTGACGCTCTTGACCTGAGGTGACCCACCAGCCACGTCCATACTGTTGTCATCACTGGAGTTGTCTGTGAAGTCAGACGAGTTTTCCGTCTCGTCGCTTGATGGATCCGGCATATTGACTTCTTCGATTAAGCGCTTGGCTCCCGGGTCCTTCCCAGCCGCCACATCATCATCATCATCATCATCATCCACGCAGATGATATCAAGATCGACCAAGTCCCGAGCGGGCTCAGGTGCGGGGTGAATTAGTGTCGGCGAAGGCGTGACGTCTGATCTCAGAGTTGTTAGCGTGGTCTCATCTTCACGCTCATCCGGGACAGTCTCAGCTTTTATCCCCGGCTTCACGCTGTGGGCTGCGGACGTGAGCGGGCTGGTAGGGGTCAGATGGGTGGGCTGGGCCGGAACCTTCTGTGAGTTGAGCTGGACCTGATCTGCTTTGGACGTCACGGGAAGAATTTTTAAGGTGTACATTCCATTGTTGCTCAGGGACCCGGAACCCTTGGTCACAGTGAAAGACTTGAGGCCAGACATGTTGTAGACGGAGCTCGGCAGCGTCGGACAGGTGGGTCTACTACTCGCCATGAGCACATGAGAAGAATCCATGAGTACAGATGTTGCCGAACCTGAAGACACAGCAAGGAGATGGAAAAGTTGTGTCAATTTCCCACGGTTGGGGGGGGGGGGGGGATGCACACAGAAAGATGAAGAGCATGACTATAGCCCCTCCCTTGTGCGGTGCCATGCATACTCACCGGTCTTGACAACGGTGCTGGGGGGTCTCAGCTGGGTCACGGGGATCAGCTGGACCAGGTTTCCATCCGGTTTGCGGTAGTATCGTAAACCTGTCGGGTTGTGAACTTGTCGTAAAACCATCCTGACTGAAGAGGAGGGGGGTGGCTGAGGACAGGACAAGACGGGAAGCCGAATGGGGGCTCGAGGTGGTGGAAGCGTTAACAGCACGGACCCGGTAGGGGGCGCCGAGCCTGAAAACGAGGTTGTCAGTCATCACTAGCAAAGGGCAAAACAATCACGTCTGAACTCTCATGTGTTACCTGAGGTGGGGGCTGACTGATGATTGGATTTCACGGGCGCCTTCATGATGTGGTTTGTCGACGCCACAGTCTTAATGGCCGCCGTGGGCACCACTGCAATACACACGCACACACATCAGCAACAACTGATGTAACATCATCAAGGTTTGCGTGTTCACCTGCAGGAGGCGCCGGAAGGCCGGAGGCTGCAACTGATGGGGGGGGCGGGATGGTGATATACTTGACGCTGGGGGCGCAAGTGGTGGGTGTTACGGTAACGGGAGGGAGCGCCGGCAAGGACTGAGGGGGCTCCGTTAAAGAGGCCGGGGCTTGCTGCTTCCTGTTGCCCAGCACGCGGCCCGTCAGATAAGCTGCCAGGCGGTTGGCAGGGTGGAGCGCCCCCATGCCCCCCAGCTGGATCTTGGCCAGTGGATACAACTTTCCGTTGACCTGGGCCCATGCAACACATGATCGCTCTGCTTATTGATTACTTGGAAAGAAACATCGAGTGGGCTCACCTCAATGGGATCTTTGCCGCCTGGCGTCTTTTTTCTGGCCGACAGGAAGCCAGCAGGGGAGATTCCCATGAGGAACGGCAGAGCCATATCCACACTGAGCTTCCGCTTCTCCATATTCAAGCTCTTACTCTCTTCATGCACCCGCTGCTCCTCCAGGTCGCTTTCATTAAGTTCGCGCTGCCAGTCTTCCACCAAGTCCTCTTCCATGATCTCCCTCTGCCAGTCCTCCACAGGCTCCGGCTCCTCGGCTACTTCTCTCTGCCAGTTGTCCACCGACTCCACCTCCTCTTCCTCTTGTCTGGGCCCATCCTTTACAGGTTCCGCATCCTCCGCCACCAGTGCGGTGTAGTCACCCTGAAGTGGTAAGACAGTGTCATCATGTAGGACTATGGAAATCTCATGAAAATGAACATGGATATTTTCACAAATTAAAAAAATTCTGTCCACATAAAAATACATTCACTGTCTGGCCCATCAGTAGCTGGAAAAAGCGACCACAACAGGGAACTGGGATCAGGCGTGGAAGTGGATAAAGATATTGTTTGAGCTAAAGCTACAGTATTTTGCATCTACACAGAAACATCACAATCCGGATTTGTAACTTCAGTCGGGATGTCGGGAGACAAGAGTAGTCTTCCACAGAATATGGCGGAGTTGGCAGCTCCGATGCAGTAATCATTGTGTCGTTTGCTGTTTTGGGACGTGAACGCTCGCAGTGTCGCTGCTCTGTTCTTATGAACGGATCCACCAAACGTTCTTTAACTTGGACGCACCCATCGTTTAAATCCAGAAAAACAAATCATGTCTTCATGAAACACAGCTGCTTTGCACACTAATAACATGACGGAGGATATTTAAACCAGCTACATAAGATTTAGTTACAGAAGCCAGGCACGTTTCCAGGTGTATGAAAGACGATATTCTTTTCTGTAGATTTCCTTTTCCAAAAAAATTATACTAGAATTAATTAATCACATCAAACTAAAATGTTTTATTGTGTTCTTATTGTGTTAAATGTGTAAAATATCGTTTCAGGTCACCCAGAACGCCGTTGCTATTTGGATGAAAGGCTGAAACAATAAAATTTGGCACGTTTGCATCACTGAACAATGGCATGAACGGAGTGCGCCCTTTTGTCAGTCATGCAGTCATTCTCTCGGTGGGTGGAGGCGGGGCCGGTAGCATGCACACAGGAGTGCAGTGTAACATACTCAATATTATAATAGTAGACTACAATATATTTATCATATTTCCAGTGTACTTTTCTGAAAAGTAATGCTAATGCTTTTCTTGTCTCTTGACATCCCTACTGACATCAGAGTGTACTCACTTTTCCAATATTTGGACATGAATGTTTGTGTGTTGAATTATTTTATGGTGATAGCAATTTTTTGTGGGACACAGACGGTGATGTTCAAGCCAACCTGCTCAAGTTTGTCACGTCTGCTGATGAGGACTTTGTAGTGGATGCAGCGTCCGGCGCCAGTCTCCTCCACGGTCTGACTGATGGGATTGATGTGGTACTTCCTGGCCCAGAAGGGCTTGTCAAGGCGGTCCTGAGCCATGGTTTCACACAGCTTCTTCAGCACGTAATCACGGTCACCATTCAATTTCCAGCGACACTCTGTGAGGATAGTGAGGCGTCTCGATGGCTTTGAGTACGTCGAAAGGTTCTGAGGTGGACTGGACGCCGCCGGCTGAGCTTGTGGAGCTCCTTAGGATGGGAGCAAGAGGTCTTAGACTCATGATCCATAATGACACGTTGGACCAGTGACAAAAAAGCTCACCTGAATGCACTTTGGTTTTTGTTCCTTGGAATTTTCTCCTGCGAGGTTTGGATGGAGGGCGCTCAGGTACCTCCTGGATGACTTGATGCCGTATTGTTCCGTTCTTTCCTGCAAATCTTCTCACTCGGGCGCAGCTGCCAGAGTCCTCGCTCGCCTTATGAAGATGCAAAGTTCACAAATTATAGGGTCACCTTTGAGTTATAGTAAGATAGACGTGGTTGGTACCTTTGAAGATATCCTAGTGGAGACGGTGCTGGAGGACCGCAAGGCAGGCTCCGGGACGTGGATGGGCTCCGGGTCCAATCCTCTATCGCCCGTCTTCCAGAGAGTCCGCACCCGATCAGCCGGCTGAGAGACGCTGTCGGCCTCCTTCAGAACTGGAAGTGGAAGCAGACAGTAGGAACACCACAGAAACACAGAAGAACTCAGAACTGGACTCACTGTAGGCCATCTTCATCCTTTTCCTTTTCCTCTTCTTGCCGGTGCCGTGAGGGGACGGGCTTGAATCTGAGCCGTCCAGGTTCTTGAGCAGGACCACCTTCTGCTTGAGGCAGCTGCATCCCAGCATGCATTGCGGGCGTCCGCAGTGGCTGATGCGGGACGTGTAGGCCAAGCTGGAGCAGATGCAGCCCAGCCGGCAGAAGTCGTTGAGGCAGGGGGCGGCGGGCCTGAGGGGCAGCTGGATGGGAGCAGTAGGATTGTCGCACACGAATCCCTGCATGGAAGCAGATGTTTGTGGCTCGTCATTGTGCACAGTGTGTGTCCATCCGCCCCCAATATAAACGTATATGAGAGACTGACAACCTACCATCAAGGTGAAGAGGGACGTCAGAGCAATGGTTGCTCTTTCTTCCGTGATGAAGTTGCGAGGTCGACCCCGCCATGTGACGACATCCTCCAAGTCTTTCTGCCTGAGCAGACCTCGAGTCACTGACAGTCCAGGGACACCAGGAGGGTTTGCATCGTCCACTTCAGAGTCAGACTCCAGGGGGGGCAAGTCCGCCGTTCGCAAGGACCTGCTCGGGACCTTAGGGGAGGTTTTAGATTTGAGATTTTTTCTCCTGTTGAGGGCGGGACGGTGAGGGGGGGCTGGGAACAGTTCTGTGCGCTTGGATAACGATGATTGGACAGTGGGGGGTTCTTTATGTGGTTTTGGAGGTTCTGTGGGAAGTTCTGTGAGGTGGTCCTTGTGCTGTGACTGGGGGTGGGCGGTTGAGGTTGGAACTGCTGGTTGAGACGCTGGCGAAACAGGAACAGCTTCAGGTTGGTAAGTCTTCTGCTTCCTGTCAACTTTTCTAGTGGCTTTTTGCTCCCTGACGGGGACTCTGGATCTCTTGGAAGGTGGGATGAATCCAGAGATGAGATCTGAGGTGGGCTTTTTGAGAATACTGTTGAGGGGGCGCACGTAGCTGCTGCTGCTGGCAGGAAGCTCGTAGAGGGGCGGCAGTTCTACCGGCGGCTGAGAGAAGCTGGTGGCACGCTCGTCTATCAGCTTGGCCTCACTCTCCAGGTACTGATCCAACATGTCGCTGCAGAAAGCAGACAAGTTCTTCTTGTTCTGCTCTGAGGCAACGCACACTGCAAGAACAAAAACCACACTTCAAAATGAAACACTCAAACTTGCCAATAAGGTCGTAACTGTGAGGCTGTGACTGTGCAGTGACCTTCGGACGTGGAGGGTGGCGGAACCGTGGATGTTTCAGATGGAGTAAATTTTTCTCTCCAACCTTTAATCTGGGTCAAATCTGTGGTTTTCCCCGTTCTTGACACAAACGACGTGGAAGCACCTGGGGGGAAGCATATTGTAACCACAATACATTTAATTCTATTAACATGGCTGACTGTGATAATGACCAAAATATTTTCAATGTGTGTTCTTGCACCCAGCATGTTTTTGGAATGTGGGAGGAAACCGGAGTACCCGGAAAAAACCCACGCATGCACGGGGAGAACATGCAAACTCCACACAGAGATGGCCGAGGGTGGAATTGAACCCTGGTCTCCTAGCTGTGAGGTCTGCGCGCTAACCACTTGGCCGCCGTGCAGCCCATATTTGCACATTCACAATAATTCATGGTTTCATTTATTACAGTGAGTCTTCCAGGTCCTGATGCAGCAAAACAGTCCCAGACCATCACACTACCACCACCATATTTTACTGTTGGAATAATGTTCATTCATTTTCTACCACTTATCCTCACGACGGTCGTCACCGGCTGTCTTGGGGCGAGAGGCGGGGTACACCCTGGACTGGTGGCCAGCCAATCCCAGGGCACATATAGTCAAACAACCATTCACACTCACATTCATACCTATGGACAATTTGGAGTGGCTAATTAACCTAGCATGTTTTTGGAATGTGGGAGGAAACCGGAGTACCCGGAGAAAACCCACGCATGCACGGGGAGAACATGCAAACTCCACACAGAGATGGCTGAGGGTGGAATTGAACTCGGGTCTCCTAGCTGTGAGGTCTGCGCGCTAACTACTCATCCGCCGTGCAGCTCTAAAACAGCCCTTGGTCCAAAACTCTCAGAAATTGATGGTGCTCATGGCCTAAATGTAGTTGTGTCCTATGTGTACTGTATAACTACAGCATTTATATGCATCTACTATATAATGTAGACCACGTATTTACTGGATAGAAAGAAACAAAGAGTATAAAAATCATTTACAGCACAACACACTGTTTTAAGGCCACAGTCCTCATCTCTAGTCTTGATTTGTTCCCTCATATTTTCCCTCACTGGGGCAAAAAAGGATGCTTTGCACCAGCTTTGTTTCATGAACAGGAGGAATCGTAGCTAGCTACTTCACATTAGTACCACTTTTGGCCACTTTAGTACCACTTGTGTGTGAAATCATAACAAGTCAACAGAGACACAGGCCTCCCTCATAAGCGGCAATGTGCCATAACAAACTCATGGTTCAAATACAAACAACACTGACGCCACAGTAACACACGTAGTGGGACCTGGTGTGAAACGTTGTTCACTATTAAAATAAATTCAGCAACTCACTTTGTAACGGCGGGAGCTCTTGGCTAGGGGGCTCCTGAGAACTTCCAGGAGGAGGGATGGGTAGACGAACACCGAGGTACTGCAGGTCGATGGACAGAGTCGGATCCAGCAGATTCATCTTCAGTCCAACTGAACAACACACGTGTATAAAATGATTTGTGTGCATTCTCATGGGTCTTCATGTTAAAGCAGATGCACTAATAATGCAGGGCTTGGATGGCATTGCTAACTTTGTGTTAGCTGTAAGAGAGACACAAAATATTCCTTGATACTAACCCTCCTGTAGCACCGGGTGGATGATCTGCTGGTGCTTCATCATCTTTACATCTTTCAGAAGAACTTTCTCAAAGGCAGCTATTGTCACTTCTGGAAAACAAGTCAGGTTTGTATATTGTCTGAAGAGGAAGCTAATCTCAGTACAAAAAGTTCAAAACCAGAAGAGCCACAACTGTCACATTGCATTTGGATCAAGGTCAAACCTGAGCGCTGTAAACTAGATCTGTAGTTCTCAACTGGTTTGGCTGCGGGACACGCCATAACCCTTCAATGACATGCAGCAACCCAAATTGCGCATTCAGGGACAGTGGGTCATTACATATTTTTTTTGTTTTACTAAGACCACACTGTAAACAAGTTGGGAATCACTGAACTAGATTAAAGTCCAGACTCTGGTAGGATCTAAGCAGTTTACCATTGGTTGGTTCTTCAGTCAGCTGCTGCAGTTGAACTTGTGATGACGCCACCGGACGCCTGCTTTCTTTCTCTTCAGAGTCTGCAATGTGAAGTTTGAGGGCCTCCTGAAATGTAAAATGTTCTTTCCTTAGTCAGCACGCCAATTTGACTGCGGAAACACAGAATGACTTTCTCCAAACACCAGTATCTGCACATCATGACCTTAGGAGCACCCGCTCTCCTGGAAGTGTAAACAGATATTTGGGAGTTTGGAGTCAATATTCAATGTAGGAACACTGAATAAAAAAATGTTGCCCTGCTACCAATGTTTTAGTTACCTATTTTTTTGGGGGGGGGCCTGGTAGTCAGGGTCCTCACTGTACAGTAAATAAACTGACAAATACGTTTTAAAAAAATGTTCATACATGTTAACGGTTTTGGTATTGGTCAATCTCACTCGTTAATAGTCAATATCGGAATTGGCAGCATAAAACCCTGATCGGAGCACCGCTAGTCCAAAGTGTTTCCACATCCAAACATATTGGAAGACATCACAGAAATCACTACTGTCTGACATCACTTGGATGAACTAATGTGGCGCCTAATTTCATCATAGACTTATCTAAACCGAGGCTGTCAAATGACAACCCTGGAAGTCAATTATAATTCAGTAGAAACCTCGTTTGTTTTGGTTAACTCTTCACACTGACAAAGTGCATTCTCATTCTATAATGAGTTGGTACTGTAAACAATGGACCCTGTCAAAAACATCACGCAATCTAACATGGAACACGTGTGAATGCGGTTGCTACCTTGGATGTGAAGGAGATAAAGAGTTGCTCCTCTACTTCTTCAAGGTTAGGCTGCATGGCGGTGTAGGCCGAGCCATCCATCTTCTGATCCGGGTCGGACTTGGCGAGCTTTTGCCGTCGTGGCCTCTTTTTGCACTTCAAATCCTTGGGGGACGGGACCAATGGAACATGATGAGGATGACGGTTTGTATTGACTTCCGCTGAAGCATCAGGCGGGCAGGGAGGTGTCAGCGAATCGGTGCTTGGAAAGTCCATCCCCATTCCAAGGTGATCATCAGTAGAAAAAAAGTGCACAAGATCTGCAATTGAAGGTGTGGGTGACAAACCTTCTCCGTCCAAAGAGGAGAATGTTGGAGACAGAGCCAACGGAAGGACGAGGGGCGACAGTTCTCCCGGAAAAGGTAGGGGCTGTTCATTCTCTTGAAACGAAAGTGCGTGAACAACTGGGGCATCCGAATGGATAAGAGTCTGTGAATCAACAGAAGTCTTTGACTGAATGTCAGTGGCAGTCTGGGATTGAGGGTTTGACGGAGATTGGGATGAAACGTTGGGGGTTTCAGAAGGCAATAAAGACGAGTCCAGTGAAAGAGTTGATGTGGGTTGGAACACTGCGAAGGAAGAGTCCACATAGGGCTCTGCAGGCGGTAACACCGTGTGCCATTTAAAGACGGACGGGCAAGAATCATCCCGGGCTGGCAATCCCTCAGGAGGCTCAGAGGTGACAGAGTCCAGGTCTAATGCAAAAGAGACCGGTAGAGAAGGTAGTGGCTCTGGAGAACTCGCAGGGGACAAAGGCTCAAAACCAAAGGGTGAGCAGGGTGAGTCAGGAAGGAAACCGACAGACTTGGACTCTGAGGACAGGGTGTTTGAAACATGTGCAGAGGCTAATGGCGTGTCAAACAGGGGGGGCAATACGGGAGATGCGGATGAGGTAGTATGAGCTGAACAACTAAAAATCTCGTGGTTACTCAATGACTGCTCAACATTGTCTAATACTGTTTTTTCCTCCAAAACGATTGGCTCTGGTTCACCGCTTTCCAGAACACAATCAATATTTCTTGAGCCCTTTGGTCCCGGAGAGGCCATGGTGTCTTGGAATAACAGACTGGGACTGGAGGGCTGTTGAATGGATTCAGTCACTTTTCCAGGATCATTTTTAGTAATCTGGTCTGCTATTCTTGGGCTCATAGTTGGATCATTGGGTTTAAGGTTACAACTTGTAGAACTAGGCTGATCTGTAGAAGCTGTGTTCGTTCCTTTTTGGACATTAGGGAGAGCTTGGTTAGGAGGAGATTCCGGCTTGCTCTTGACTTTTTTGGTCTTGGTTGAATGTTGTTTCAAAAACCGAGCCAAAGCTGGCAGAGTAAGCTGTGCCGGACGTTTAACACTGTGTTCTAGTCCAACCTTCGACTGACATTTTTGTTCTGAAACGACTTCTCTGCTCACTTTGTCAGAACATCCACTGTCTGCAGCATCACTCTTATCCTGTGGTGAAATTTCCTGACATGATGGGATGGACTTTCCATCAGCTTGGGGGACATCTTGGCTGCAGCCCTTCCCTGGTGTGGTTTTAGCGTTGGTTTGCTCAGGTGTTTGGGAGGCAACCGACGACTCCAGAGTGCATCTTTTCAGGGAAACATGCGCCTCTCGAATGAGTTCAGCAATTAACTTCTGTGCTGGCCGTGATTTGCTGCTGAAGGAAACAACAGGGTGACTTGTGATTCATTCATATAAGCTAGTCGGAAAACAAGAACAACACGGATGCCCCTGTGATGTTTTCTGCCAGAAACTAAGTGGCCTGTTTCAAAACATCATAAATGTTCCCATTTGTTAGAAAACCAGTCAACCTGAAAAGGCAGTCTGAAAATGCCTGAGTAACCTTTTCCTGATCTTTAATTGAAAGAAACAGAAAGAACATCAACTTTCAGTAGTGATGATTTCAAGGCATTAAAATTGCAACTCCAAAAATGACTAAATCCATCACAATCTTCCCTCAAGTGCAGTGCCCTTCATTGAGGCGGTAATGACGTGGACAGTTTTTGTCCAATCAGTTCTTCTAATTTGGTCATGACAATGTTTTCCCGCTAACTCATCAACTTATTAGATCCCGTTCCTACTTGTTAGAATCAAGATGCCCTAGCACTGGGTAGCGCAGCTGGACTCAACATGATAAATTAAAGATTTTCACGGCGCCCCACAGGGATCTGTGCTTGGACCAGTACGTTTACCTAAAGCAGTATTATCAAAAAGCAGTATGTATTGTCACTTCATCAATTAAACCCAAATAAACTAATCAACTATCCAAACTGCAGGACACTCCTGCCACTTCCAGACTGAATTACTGTAACTCTCTGCTACTAGGTTGCCCCCGAAAAAACCCTCCAGCAAGAGTTCTAACCAAACCCAGGAAAATAGTCCTATTTCCCCGATGCTAGATTCACTGGGAGAGGACTATTATCGTTGTTGCTGCCATCATTGGACTTTTGCTGTGGTTGATACAGCTGTTGTGTCCATCGGGATTGCCTAAGCGGGTCGGTTTGTTTCTCCATATCTACCATCTCGCCAGCTAGTCTCTGTGTTTATCTGGAGCTAACCAATAAAGACGGATGACCACGTATGGGTTCTGTTGGAGGTTTGATCCTAAAGGGAGTTTTTCCTTGCCTCAATCAGCCTCAAGTGCTCGCTCATGTGAGGTTCAGTTGGTTCTTAACTGGAGGAGGAGTGTGGTCTAGACCTGCTCCATGTGTGAAGTGTCTTGAAATAACTTCTGTTGTGCTAAAAAGTGCACAAAGCTGACCGAGAATGGCTGATCCCTCAACATCTGATCACCTGCCAATCAGCATTGTCAGAACATAGTTTCTATGTACGACTCGGCATCAAGAAACAACAAAAAGGACAATGGACAAAAATTCAAGTGCATAAACACATATGTTGACAGAAACACATTTCTCTAATCGATATCTTTATTATATAGAAACCTGAAGCTACATATGCTGAGTGAAGAAGCTCTTACCAGGAAATGCCCTCCAAAACTTTGGTACCGGATCCAGAAGAGGCTTTTAGGACTGAAGCCGCCTCCGAAGCCTTGGGGTCCTGGGAGTTTCTACTTTTATGATTTGCAAGCAAAGATTTCAAGTTTCTCTTCAAAGGTTGCTGCTCACTGGTTTTTTCCTCTCCATATTGGTGTGCTTCTTTGTGCGTTTTCAGTTTCAGGCCCCATGATCCTATGGTGTCCTCTTTCAGTCCTTTGGCAAAAGGGTTATAGTCCACTTTCAGCTGAGCAAACTGGGAGTTCTGGTATGCAGTGACAGCCATGAACTCGGTCTGTTGGAAAGTGAACGTAGCTACATTGGACCCACTTAGCTTAATGTCTTCATCGGCTTTCTCCGTTTGGACCAAGTGTAGGCGCGGCACGTAGCGATGCATTGGGTGTAGTATGGCATTGCCCTCCTTGTCGGCGGTGTTGCTCGTGAGCTTCAGTTTGTAAAAGGAAACAGGATTCTGCATCCACTGCTGACCCGTTGAAGGCGAGTCTGGATGAGTGAATGGTGGACTCCTGATGTGACTCTCCGCCTTCCCGGCCACTTGCCAGCTAGTACCAGTCCATGTGTAATGACTTCCGTCTAGAGGTTGAATGTCCAAAATTAAGACGTACTTGCTGGATGGCTGCAAGCCGGAGATGCGAAAACGACAATACGGAAACATCCTGCTGCCTTGTTTGGTGATAATCATTTCAGTTTGACACCTGAAGAATTCGTTCCACATATTGTTGTTGTCCAAAGTCACTCTAATGCCTCTGCGGGTGCTGTCAGGTGCCAGGAAGTCACATGTAGGCGGTTTCATGGCAGACGGTCCAATGGGTGACGAGCTGAATGTTCTTGGCCGCACTTCCGCTTGGCCTATTGTTCCTGTGTCTTTGTGGCTTCCATCTGATCCTTGTTCACCTTGCTCCAGAATGTGTCGGCTCGCCCTGCCAAAGCGCTGGGGCAGATTGTTGGCCACGGGAGCGGCTGCAGGGCTTGCCACTCCGCCTTCATCAAACACCATCACGTTCTGCTGCGTCTTCGATGCCATGGACGCATCCTATACATCTAAGAATTGGAACCATTTAGCTTTTTATAAATCATACCGGGGGCGAGTACATCTCCTGGGAAAAAAAAACAAAGCAAAAACCTTTTACCGCCATGTTTTTTTCTGCTCTGTGTCTAGATCTATACTTGGAAATGAGCAAGAATCTACGTATTGAAGTATGAAGATGGCTTCTTCAAATAAATTATAAACTAAGCTTGTTCTGGGGGCTTTGAACCAACGAGACCACAAACAATTGTTTGCAGAACAATGCATGCTAATCACAGGAAGAAAGCACGCACTTATTTTTTGTATGCTATGCTTTGTTTCTTTCTTTATTTCGGCTTTTTCCTGGTTACGGAGTCAGCGGATATTTTTGATCCACATACTGATTTTAAATAGACAAAAACAATGTTTTCCATGAGAGATCCTTAAGTTTAATGCTAATTTCAAAATGCTTTGCTAACCCGAAATCAGCAATCTGGGTGTTATGAGCCTTGTTTTGATATATGTTAGCCATTATTCACCAACAACTTGTGTTTACAGTAAAATGTTATCTTTAGTTATCTCTGGTTATCTTTGGCCAGCTTGCTGCCAACATCTGCATGCTCAAATGTAACCAAATGACAGTAAATGTACTGCTTGATAACGAAGAATTACGTTGTTTGAACTTAAGTTGTCTGGGAGCTAGCTAGCAAGCAAGCTAGCAAGTAAGCTAGCAGGCCCTGAAGAACCGCCACTAAACCCGACTCCCGCGGTCCATGTGTTTGATGACGTCACGCGAGTTACCTTGAGAACGGCAAAACAGTTCTACTGCTTCGACGCCGTGCCGTCAATCCTAACGTTATCGGCTGCTTTCTGGCGTTGGCGCCTCGTCGACATCTTGCCTGCGTCCAACTGCAGCTAGCAACGTGCGCGTTCAGTTACGTCACGCCTCGTGTGTCTCCTGGTTTACTGCGCACCCTCGACCGCCGCCATCTTGACGCCGACGGCTGCCGACGACCCCGCCGGACTTACGGACGGCCAACATACCTGGTCTTCTCCGCGCCGCCTTGGAACCTTACGGAAGGTGTGTGTGCTTCCGTGTGTGTGTGTGTTTTTCTAACGTGTGCCTCGTTGTTAGCAGTCAATCTTAACTGTGCTAGTTATTACGGTAAGGGTACGTGTGTCACACTGTGTGTATTCATGTTGCCTGTATACGTGAAGATAACTGATATCAAGTTGTTTTTCAAGGTATACAGTACAACCCTCAGTGTAGCATACATATATCGAATGCAATAACCATCTAAAGTAGGCTGAAGCTTCAAAGAAGTCTTCTAGTTTTCCAAACAGAAAACAAAATGGTAATCAAAGATCCCGTTGACACGTAGCAGATTTATTATAAATTAATACGTACAGTACTATATATGTACAGGGGTGACACCAGAAATTGGGGGTGGGGGTTCACATTTAGCAGCAGATTTTATAAACTGGTGTCAATTAATTAAACAAAAAAAATCTACAGTAACTGGAAGGCATGAAGAATAGTAATTTGTACAGTATTAGTCATGTATTGGCCATGTACAGTGATAGTTGTTTATACAGTATGTGTAATAGCTTTGTATACAGTAGTAATCACGTATACAGTAGTCATAGTTTACACTATTAGTCATGAATGTTAGTAATGTGTATTAGGCATGTATTGGGACAAGAAGGCTTGATATGTCAAATCCTCTTAAGTCGTTTGTTAGCTTAACCCAAACCCAGCTAACAAATGCTATCTTAAATCACCAATTAGCTTTGTTAGCATAATTACACAATGTTAACATTTGTGAAGGGGTGCACAAGAAGTCCATCCGTCTTATAGAATAAAATGAAAATCAGCTCATTTTTGATGTTATTCATTGTTGATGAAACAGGAAGTAGTGGGAAGCGTCGGGCAAAGGATTGATTGCACACAATGTCCTTGGCAGAGGTTACAGACATTCTTGTCGAGTGTTGTTAGCATGAGCCTTGAGCATGCTCACCAGTTAAAAGTTGTAAAGTCAAATAAAAGCTTTTCAATTGTCACAACAAAATCTTGGCCAAAGTTCAAAGTTCATCCCATCAGCTGACTTCCAGTTCCGTCCAGTCGGGCGTGTTCACACATGAATGACTACGTCGTCATCCTCCTCCAGTCTAGCAACATCTCCGCCATCCCCTTCACAGGGGTCCACTATGTACCTGTAGTCTCCTCCTCCAATGGCCAAAGCGGCGCCGGATGGCGTCATCAGCCAATTCCCCTCTTCCTGCTCCTCATCCTTCATATTGCGCCTCCACGGGGTCCTCCACCGGTCACCCTCCTGCGAATCCGGGGCAACACCTCCCACCCTGCCCACCTCCCTGTCCTCCCCTTCCACATTGACATAGTGCAAGGAATCCTTGTGGGCGCGGGAGGGGGACAAGCTGAGCCACAGCGCCTCCAACATGCCGACCAGATGCTGGAAAGTGGGCCGACATTTGGGGACCGGACTCCAGCAGCTGTGCATGATGTCATAGCTGAGGGTCACATGACAACATCCGAGTGTGGGTGCACGTCGTCATAGCGGAGGGGGGGTCACATGGCATGAAGGGGTACTCACATGTCTTGTCTACACTCAGCAGGCTTCTTCAGGCGTTCTCCTCGGATCAAATACTCGTAGATCTCGGAGTTCTCCACTCCCGGATACGGAGTCTGACCCCGGGTCATGACCTCCCACATGGTAATCCCAAACGCCCACTAACACATACACACACATTCAGATAGTGATGAATTGCCGAGCACAGGAAGTGACTGCATATAAAGTGTTATGTGAGTTACCACGTCACTCTGCGTGGTGTACACGTTGTCAGCCAAACTTTCCAAAGCGATCCATTTGACGGGGAGCTTGGAAACGGACCCTTGTCTGTAGTAATCTCCTGTGTAGATCTTCTTGGAAAGACCGAAGTCTGCCACACATACCACCATGTTCTCATCCAGCCTGACACGTGAACACAGTTAGATTAGGATTATTCTGCTTCCTGTCAAATAATCAAATAATGAAAAAAAAAAAAACTTGCATGCAGTTGCGGGCCGCCAGGTCTCTGTGGATGATGTTGTGACTGCTCAGGTACTCCATCCCACGAGACACGTCCAACATGAACTGGACCAGAACATGCATGGACAGGTCCTGTTTGGACGTAGTCAAGGTAACACAGTGAAGATACGGTGAAGGTTAGGCAGTGAGAGGAAGTAAGGAGGAATATTACAAATGGCTGCTCTCCAAGTCTGGACAAGAGGAGGAAGGTGTGCAGGTCTCCGTGCTTCATGAAAGGTAACACCACCATCGGGATGGGCAAACGCTGGCCCGGACGTCGGTGCAGGCTCACTCCTATAACGGTCACACCGCAGATGTCGTATCAATCAGTCTTCTGACGTTTGACACAACGAGGTTCTGAGGTGCGGTACCAATAAGCTGAATGACGTTGGGGTGCTGGAAGTCCTTCATGTAGGCCGCCTCTTTCAGACACTCCTCGATGTCACCTGAGGATGTGATGTCAGCTGGACACGCCCACAAAACAGTTTTTCTTCATTAGGCAGAAGATTAAAAAAAAACAAGACGGGTGAAGGACTAGCTCCACCATCTTGTGTGTCCATATTAGAACGCTTAAGTGATGTCATCAGGTCGGAGGGAAAACACTAACATTTCAAAACTTTGACTGCAACCTTCTGGACCAGGGACTCGTCTGTCTTCAGGAACGCCTCTCGCACCGAACCAAACTCACCTACACACAAACAAACACACACACAGTTACTTTGCTGTGAGTCATGTGACATCTACGCATGGGAACAGTTACCTTTGCCAAGCATATGTCCGAGGACTAGTAGCCTCTCAGGAATCAGAACATCCTTCAACTTGTTCTTCAGATTCTCACTGATGCACAGTGTGTCCACTGGAGGGAGACACATGATGACAGCATCAACACTTATTCATAACCCATAAGAAAGATGAATTGGATTCATCATCTGCAATGTAGATATGCATAAAAGTGTAAACATGATGGACGTTCACCCACTGAAGAAGAAAGCATGTCCTCATTGCAGCACTATTAGCCCCATTAGCATAGCAGTATAATGTTCAGCAGTACAATGTCGGTATCTAACTCACGTGTAGACTGCTGCAGGTCGCCGCCATTCCTGCTGAAGGAGCGAGCGGCCGTGAAGGAGACCGAAGTGTCGGCGCTGTCGGGCTGGAAAACCCAACTTCAGACAGACAAGCAGACATCACACACAAGCGTGATTTACTGCAAACGACCATTTCTCGTACCCAAAGTGCGTCTCCTTCCCACGCTGGCGAACGCAGATAGAAAAGAGCAGCGCCAACACAGTCAATGCCAGCAGTCCAAATAAGACACCGACCCAGATGTGATTCCGCTGCACGTGAACACCTGAGCAAAACACGATCTATCGAGGTGGTTCTTTAACAACGTGTCATTTAGCATGTTACCTGCAGCAGGCAGCACCACCACAGGGGGGCTCCAAGGTCCACATCCAACCACCGTGCAGGCCGCCACTTGGACGGATGCGTTAAAGAAACGACCCGCCCCGGACAGGTGAGCCCAGGTGTCCTTAAACAGCAGAGGCTCCTGGAAGGAAACACGCAAACGCACGCGTCACCTCCACGTCAACCGCTCGCTAATGGAAGCTCCCTCACCTGATGCTCTCCTCCCAGAGTCCATTGCAACTTGTAGGCCAGCAGCTTGCCCTGAAGCTCTTCCTCCTCAAGCTCCGCCCACCTGAGACTCAGCTGCTTCTCGGAGAGGTCAAAGGTCAGGTTCTTAGGAGCTGTGGAGGGCACTGTAGAGACGAAGGATCATTGGTCATGTGATTATTACAACCATTCATTCGTTTTCTACCGCTTTTTCCTCACGAGGGTCGCAGGGGTGCTGGAGCCTATCCCAGCTGTTTTGGGCAACAAATCGCCAGCCAATCACAGGGCACATATAGACAAACAACCATTCACACTCACATTCATACCTATGGACAATTTGGAGTCACCAATGGGGAGAATATGCAACCTCCACACAGAGATGGCCGAGGGTGGAATTGAACCCTGGTCTGCACGCTAACCACTAGACCGCCGACCCCATCTTCATATACGGAAGTCAGCTGGGATAGGCTCCAGCATACTTAAACGGTATAGAAAATGCAAAAAAAATACTGATTGAGGCACGGCGGTCTAGTGGTTAGCGCGCAGACCTCACAGCTAGGAGACCAGGGTTCAATCCCCACCCTCGGCCATCTCTGTGTGGAGTTTGCATGTTCTCCCCGTGCATGCGTGGGTTTTCTCCGGGTACTCCGGTTTCCTCCCACATTCCAAAAACATGCTAGGTTAATTAGCCACTCCAAATTGTCCATAGGTATGAATGTGAGTGTGAATGGTTGTTTGTCTATATGTGCCCTGTGATTGGCTGGCCACCAGTCCAGGGTGTACCCCGCCTCTCGCCCCAAGAAGACAGCTGGGATAGGCTCCAGCACCCCCCGCGACCCTCATGAGGAAAAGCGGTAGAAAATGAATGAATGAATGTACTGATTGATGGGTCACCTGACTCAGGCGTCAGGAAGCGCGTCCAGGGGGAGAAAGGCGACGCCCCCAACTCATTCAAACAGGAAATTCTGACACTGTAGTTGGAATGGCTGTTGAGTCCATAGAGGACATGTCGGTGGGGAGGAACCGCCACCTCCTCATCCGGGAGTTCCCGCCTCCCAGGAGACAGCTGTAACAGCTGTGGAGGAGGAGTTAGAAGGAGTTAGAAGGACTCTCACGACTCCCGAGCGTGCACGTGTGCTACCTGGATGACGCAGGCGGATAAGTTGGAATGACCCGTGAATCCTGGCTTCCAGGACAACGTGACGTCATTGGCGGCCATCGCAGCAACTTTGAGCGCAACAGGAGCTGAAGGCAACTCTGATAGAAACAGTTAGCATTAGCAATTGATGCTACATGACGTCCGTGATACGTCTGAGGAGAGGCGGAGTTTGAGCTCACCCTCATGATGATGATGATGAGGATGAGGATGTACCCTCACTCACCTTTGATGTGTACGGTTCCGGTTCTGGACACAGAGATTCCACGAGCGTTCCTGGCTTCACAGTAGAACTTGACAGTGCTGTTGACACCTGCGAAGTCACATGACTAACATCTAAGTCCTCACATCTCCAACAATTCTGGTGTCAGCTCTCACCTGGGACCAGAAGTACGGACGGGGACGGTCTGGCATGGCCCTCCTGGACTCCTGCCAGCCACCACAGAACCTCAACAGGCTCGGGCGGGCCCACGGCGTTGCACGTCAGGTTGAAAGGCTTACCCGGAAGTGTGGCCACATCCTGCGGCTCCTGGGTGAAGTGCGGGACGCCTGGAAAACAAAGATGGCGGCGGTCTGAAAACAATACCGCCTGTAAAAAACCGGACTGTGTTGTTCTTCTTCCTCACCTTCGACTGTGATCCAAGCCGGTTGGGATGACAGCGTCGACCCGTGGAAGTCCACCTCGCACCAGTACTGACCCGCATCCTGCTGCTGAACGGACTTCACACTGGAAGCAGGAATAGAATCAAATCAAAAACTGGACTGGAACAAAGCTAAGAACATGAAGTTCACAGGACCGGGTTCTGGTGGTGGCTTCCAGGCCCGCTTAACTCTTCCTAATCCAAACCCATGTGTGTTTCCCAGAAGCCCCTGAGAGACTGAGCCTAGATTCCAGTCGGATCAGAACGCAGCTTACGTTTCAGCCTGGTAAAGGATTGTGGGAAGGTGAGTTTGTGATTTGGAGTTAGCATTACGCTAACGACTTCCCAAACATGGACCTACTGAAGTGAAAGCGGTGAAACATAAATTGGATCGGTTCTGGTCCTTGAGTGTCTCGATCAAGAACACCTCAGTAGTACTCAAAAAGCCAGCTGGTCTCCAAAGGACACGGGTCAGCCATCGTGGCTCACGGGTGGCCATGAAGGACACCAGCCGAACATCTGAGTTGTGGCTTATAGTACCACTTGTAGTACTACTCTTACGGATACTACTTGTTTCCATCATGGCAACCAGTGTCAAACTGGTATTTCTCCTGGTCCTGCGACGCACCTATGGAATGTCTCCCAGTGCTTCTCTCCCAGCATGATGAACATCTGGTCAGTGGTGAGAAGCTTGCGTCCGTCCTTCATCCAAATGATGTCGGGTTCCATGAGACCTTCCACGGCGCAGCCCAGGCGCACCGTGTTTCCTTGAGATGCCGTCTGATTGATGGGATGTTTGATGAACGTCACACCTGACAGGAACGCCACATGTTATGTTATGTTCTCTCTCACAGACACACACACACACACACAAGCCTGAAGATGACATCATCACGCTTCCCGCGCAGCGATGATGTCATCTTCTGCTGGCTTGATGACGTCACTAGTGTCTCCAAACACGGTCTCGTGGAAAAAGTGGACACTTCCAACAGTATGAATGAAAATCTATGCAATATGAGGCAAGAGATGCTATGTTATGCTGTGATAATTCGCTGTCCATCAAGTCAACGCGAGACAAGAAGTTTGTGGAGGAAGTGCACGTGCATCCAAATATTTAAAGACAACCGAGCGGACTCACCGCCGGCACACATCCCGTCCGAAGTCAGCAGAACCAAGAGTAGAAGCTCCCCAAGCATGTCTGCTGTTGTTTGCTCCTCCAGGCGGGTCAGTGCACGTCGTGTGCGACAAAGAGCACTTTGAAGGCAGCCTGCGCTCGCGGACACACGCACGCGCCAGCTTCCATTCAATTTGGGGTTTTCGTGCTACACAAAAAACAAACAAAAAAAAAAAAAACCCACAGCGACTTCGAAATTCACCAAACTTCGAGACGAGCCCCCAGTGTTTTGCCGAGATTGTGAAGATGACGTCAAACGACGTGCTCAAACTCCATACCGGATATGGCACCCCACGCCTTCAAAATAAGATCGCTATTTAGTACTGCTTTAACAAATTATTGACATTCAAAGCTATTTCCAGCTGTGAACTAAAGACTTAAATAAATACATAGTAAAAACTCAAATGTAATATATTACATTTAATAAACAATATCGATTCTACGGTATAATTTCCCAAATACACATACACATACAAATAAACAAAGACAAGTATGTGTCAAATGTTATGGCGTTCTTATAAAGTTTTATTGTCGACCTCAAAACAGGAGTATTAGATTCCAACACAGTTCAACTGGCACACTTGTCTCCTCTTCTCTCTCCCGTCCTGGTTCACCAATCACTTTCACAACGAGGTGCGTTCACGGACATCAGAATGTAGAACATCGACGTCATATCACCAACACACGTCGTTACGATAGGGACAACCGCAATTGTGCACATTGAAATTGTAGTTCCACAAAATATATATTGATGCTGCTTTATGCAACTTTAATTTAATACATAATTGGCTAAATAATTTGGCTAAATGGACATTACGTGATAAAAAGTACAGATTCAACTGAAATTGAAGAACAGAAAATAGTTAATGGCATTGATAAAATATATTTTTTGCATGCATTCCCAAGTTGCTAGTAGTTGTATTCAACTATGTATATGAATAATTTGACACACTATATGATGGCAGTTATGTTATGTTTATGTTACGAGCTGCAAGCAGTCAA
Source organism: Doryrhamphus excisus (assembly GCF_030265055.1). Classification (NCBI taxonomy): domain Eukaryota; kingdom Metazoa; phylum Chordata; class Actinopteri; order Syngnathiformes; family Syngnathidae; genus Doryrhamphus; species Doryrhamphus excisus. The sequence continues at coordinate 2,109,479 of NC_080478.1, forward strand.
GTTCATGCAGCAGTTGTGTTTATGAACATTTTTGGTTTTGAAATGTATTATTTTTCAAAGTTAAAAAAAAGATAAAGGAAAACGTTTCATTCACACTGCTGCTCGGGTTTTTATTGACATCTACATGTAGGTCATATTGTACAGAAAATTGATTATTACAAATTGTGTATATATGCACTATAAATAACAATCCTTCATTTCATCAAAGTGCACTCACTGCACATAATTAAATCCGCTCAGAGCACCTAAATACATTGTAAACTGTCGTGATGCTAGCACCACCCAAATGGCTTCCTTAACATAGCAGACCTTCTGTTCCATTGCACACGCTCCATACGCTCTACCACATGCATTGTCATGTCTTTGGTTGCAACCATACGACCTCCAGGCAATCCTTGTCCCGTCCGGTTGACGCGTCGGGGACGCGCAATGAATAAACACAACATACGCTTGTCAGATTAATGCAAATAACGGTGCATGCCATTGAAATGATTTGCTCCAATTGAATGAGTGTGCATGGTGTGTTGCATCCAGCAATATTAATACAATTGACTAAATATCGTGCGTTGGTTCAGTACTTACTCGGAGGTAGGGTTTTTATTTCGCAATTCATTAGTGTCATGACAAAGTAACCGGAAGCAGGACTAACTCAACAGCGGTGACGAAAGCTAATAACATTGATGTGACTTATTAATCATTATGCAAATGAGTATGAGGGGAGGGGCTTACCTCCATTCCCAACATTTAACATCACGTTCTTACATCATCTTCCACAGGAAGTGTCTAATAATAACTACCTGCTTCACTTCCAGTTTTTACTCACTTCCTGCTAACAAATGCATCAGACTAGCAAATACATCGTCATGGCAACTTCTTGTGTTCCTCCAAATGACAAAAGTCACTCGGAGCACCACTTCCTGTCGTAAAGCATCTGGTCATCGGTTCCGTGGGAAAAACATTGGAATGATCTCAGCCGTCCTTCCACTACTTCCTGACTGTCTGTGCCCAGGAATGCCCCGCCCATTTGTGTCACATGGCAGCAGTATAAGAGGAGGAGGAGGAGGGGGCCGCTTTCAGGCAAACTTCTTCTTGGTGGCGGTGAAACGCTCCATGTACTGAGGAGGGAAGACATTACAGTCATGTTGGCTTTCCTGCTGTCTGATTGGCTCTGACCGGGTGGCAACCAACCAATCCACTTCACGATATGCAGTAGTGTGAAAAAGGTGTTTGCCCCCTTCCTGATTTCTTATTTTTTTTTGTATGTTTGTCAAACTTAAATGTTGCATTTCATTAAATTAATTTAAACTAAAATGTTATGTGGATATGCTTACCCACACAAGGCCATGTTGGTGTGGATAGACTACCCTGGCCCACCAGGACCCCAGTCCCTCACCTTATCGTATCCATCCAGGTCTCTGAGGCTCTTCACCTCAAACAGGTTTCCCTCCACCGAGAAGAGAGACACCTGAGACTCGCCCAGGATGGACAGAGGGATGGAAGCCAAGTCCAGACAGTTCTCCTCCACTCGCAGAACTTTCAGACGAGGGCATCGCGACACTTCTGCTGATAGAATTGAAATCTGAAAGACAATCACCACTTTGCTTCCAATCAATCACTCACTCAATCAGTCTCCACTACGGGGGGGCGTCACGAGGACACCCAGCTCATGACGCCACACGAGACCATGCACGGGATGGTGTCCACGAGAACGAGACATTCATTTGAAGAAAAGTACAATGAAAAATATATAATGCAGGTGCCTTTTGAAATGCCGCTAAATTATATTATATTATTATATTATTGGATGGATGGATATAAATTAATTTATATATATTAATTAATACTAAATTCACTTATCACGATGAACTGCGATAAACAAGGAATGAAATTATATTGAAATATATTTTATTCAAATGTAAGCTATCTATTATAATAACATACAGTAACTATATTATTGTACAATTATAATGAGTATCATGATTATATTATAGTATAATTATATAAAAATGTAATCGTTATATTATTGTATAATTACTGTGGTTATTTGCCGATTAGAGACATAATGACATGACTCCGCAATGGGAAGTGAAACCGGTTTCGAGCCAGTTCGCTCTGATTCAATACCAGCTCTGAACTAATTATTACAGTGGTAAAGTGGTTCCATTGGATTGGGTCGTGCCTCGTTTAGATTTGACTAATTTGTGTTGATCTTGGTTCTGGTACCTGGTTCTGGTTGAGGTTGATCTCGATGGCCTGCAACTCCGACACATCTGCCGGGACGCTCTGAATCTGGTTGCGGGACAAATCCAGCATGTCCAGCTGTCTCAAGGACCCCAGTCCGGACGGGAACTCGGAGATGCGGTTCCCTGCCAGAATGAGGGTTCGCAGGGCCTTGAGGCGGTCCATGGTTGGAGGCAGCTGCTGGATCCGGTTGGAGCCGGCACTCAGCGTCTCCAGTTTCTTCAGATTCCCAATCTCCGTGGGAAGGCTGCCTGGATACAAACGACCAATAGGACATGATCACCACGTGGACCATGATGTGGACCATGACGTGGACCGTGGCGCCAACGTCTAAATGAGGAAAACAGTTCCTACTGACCAATCCTGTTGGAGTTGAGCGTCAAACTTCTGAGCTGTGCAAAGTTTCCGATAAAAGGGGGAAGCGATTCCAGCTTGTTGTCTGACAGGTCCATGGTTCTCAGGTTGGAGCTGAGCCGCTGCAGCTCCTCAGGAAACTGAAGGCCACAAAGACCCAGATAAAAACCCATGAGCTTTTACATCAGCAACGAGCCGCATTACAACCAAGAGTTGTGAGTTTAATTCCCGACTGCACATCTGTTGGTTGTTTTGGAAATTTTCTCCAGGATAAAACACATTATTAGCTAACATTGGTTGTGTTCATGATCATGCTATTATTAGAAATTTCATTTTGGCGAGTCAGTGATAGCATATGCCGTCAACGTTCCCTTTTTTAGAACATATAGTAAACAGAACTCTATCACTGCATATGACTTCAATCAAAAACGTGATATGAGCGTACCACACTAAAGAACTGTAGCTCTTTTAACATAAACAAAGCTACTGTTATTATTTAAACTTTGTAAATGTTTAGCTTTTACTTCAATTTGTTTGAAAGGTGAAAATGTTACAAGCTTCATGGTTAGATCATACATGCGTCATGCATACATGAGCCCGGTCATTAGCGTAATGCAAATGTGCAATATTTCCATCACTGCCTCTGTTACTACCTCAAACATATTTAGTTATTTAACAACCCAATACAATACACTAATATGTGACTTTTATTATCTGTATACACCAGTCATTATTTGCACTAAGACCCATTTATCATTACACTAAAATTAATATATCTGCAATATGTCTGCTCCTGCATATGCTCCTGTGCAATACTATGTGTATATTTTGGATATCTTGTATATATATATTGTTATAGTTTTTTCTACATTTACTTACTACTAAAGTACTTATAAAATTGCACTTCTGGTTGGATGCTAACTGCATTTTGTTGCCCTGTACCAGTGACATGAGCAATAACAATAAAGAATCTATATATCTTGTTAAATTGTCTTTTTTACTGTACTTTTTGTATACTTTTTTTTTTACTTGACTACTGCACTGAAATGAGAAGCTCTCCAATCTCGTTGTACATCTTGTATAATGACAATAAATCGCCATTTTATTCCATTCCAAAGTTATAAAACATTCCAAAATGTACCTACATTGTTTTGCAGTCCTATATTTGTTATTGGAGTTTTCTTTAAAGTAATGTTAACATATCATCTCATCCCATTCCAATATGGTGTCTCGGCTATCAATATCAATATCTTGGAGCTGAGTGTGTCATGACACCCCTATTGATGATGGAAATGTCCTTGTTAAGCTCTCACCTCCTGAATGCCTCGTCCGGTCATTTGGAACACTCCCGTCTTTTGGGATGTTTCCAGGTGAGACTTGAGAGCGCTGTTCCCCATCTGGACTGGAAATCCAAATTCTCTGACACTTCAAAATGCTGCTGGATCTTAATCAATTTAGTTTATCGGTCATCAATTGGCTGCCCTGTAGATGACGGAAAGCAGTATTTTTTTGTAGTCCCCTGTGTTGTTTTTTTTTCACAAGTCAACAGAAGTTAGTAAGAAGATCACGCAATGCATAGAATGAGTCGATGAAGTTCAGTCGTGCCATGACGTCATGCCGCTTTGCTGCTGAGAGTCAATGACTCCAACCTCCGGCTGGGAAGGAACGGGCGAATAGTTAGCGAATAGTAGCCTGCATGTTATCTTGCTCATTATTCATCAGCATTCGTCATTATTACAAAGGTAAAAGTGGGCAACGAGTCGTTTGTCTAAGAACTGGAAACATTCTACACCAATGTTTGGTCCACTTTTAACGAGTCAGCCTCGTCTCTGGTGGAAGCCGAGCTACCATACGAGCTACCATTAGCACATCCGTTAGCATGCTAGCATGTTAGCAAGTGGTACCTCCGTTCAAGACGCGCTAGCTGCTTGTCTCACTTACACTACGGAACTTGCGATGTTCTTGGTGGGAAAACTCCACTCCAATGCGGTGATACAGTTTTAAAAAATAAGCTCAGATAAGCGCAGCCGCCCAGGAGTTGTCAACAAACCAAATACCCGGAAGTGACGTCACGTTGGTTTACGGCAAGGGAAAACGTCATCGAGTAATCAGGCTCCATTCTCTGGGGATTACTTTGATTCATATTTTGGTTCATATCTTTATTTAATAATAATATCTTATTCTAATGCAATTTTATTTATTTTATTTATTATATTCATAGTTCATTTACCGATAATAATAATACATTCATTATTATGTTACTGACGACGATGATGATTATAGTGTACTGCGTCCTGTGACTGACAAATGATCGGATTGTCGTGATCCGTTCACTTTCACACCAGCAACCCAGAGCGCACCGTTATTTTCATGTAACCGGTAGATGGCGACCCAGTGCCGTATTTATTATCGACGAAGAAGAAAAAAATGCAACAGAAGAAGAATGTAACTTCCGGCTGAGTGGATTGATGACGGCAGGTCTGAGCTAGCAGCTGCGACGCGAACTGAACTCGCAAAGAGTCGGTGAGTGTAATCATGTTGTGTGTTTTTAATTCTTAATTAAACACTCGGACTATTATGTTATACTAAGATACATGAATTTTCAGTTGGATTGCTTTTGAGCAAAACATACATCAAATCAGATCACGGCAAAGGTTAGCATGGTTAGGTGTTGTTTATAAATACTCAAGATTGATTTACTTCGCACATATATGTTGCTAATCATTATCGATATCAATATTTGTGGCCGCTAGAAGGTACGTCTGTTCCACGTCGTGTATTTAAAAAAAAAAAAACCTCAACATGTAAAAACAAACACATCCGGAAGAGGTGCGTCACTGGGCATGCGCACTGCATCGATAAAGACGGCCACCCATCGATGTCAACATTGGACACGCTCTAATTAGTTCTGCTCTTACCATAGTGACACTATTGTCATATTTTTCAGACAGGAAGTGCTCTAACTGTCATCTGTAAAGCTGACTCACGCAGACGGGGGGTCACCACCACCCACATGTGAGTATTAGTCCCAATTCATGACTTTACACAAATAACGGCGTTCCAAATAATGAAAATGAGCGTGTGTCTCCTCAGCAGTGGAAGTGGACTACAGTCGTACGTGCGTGGAGCCTCACACGCCATCATGGTGTTAGCAGATTTAGGCCGCAAGATCACCTCGGCGCTGAGGTCACTCAGCAATGCCACCATCATCAACGAGGAGGTAACACAACACATCCTCTACAGGTGATGCGGTCTTCCTCTTTCACCAGGAAGTCTTAACAAGAGTTCCCTTTTTATTCAGGTTCTGAACGCCATGTTGAAGGAGGTCTGTGCCGCCCTGCTGGAGGCCGACGTCAACATCAAGCTGGTCAAACAGCTGAGAGAGAACGTCAAGTGAGTCCATGCGGAGAAGCTGGATGACCTCCAGATGTCTTCCTGCTGCTTCAAGCTTGCACTCTGCTTGTCCCTGTAGGGCGGCTATAGACCTGGAGGAGATGGCGTCCGGTCTGAACAAGAGGAGGATGATCCAGCACGCCGTCTTCAAGGAGCTTGTGAAGGTCAGATCTGGAACCAGATCAGAAAATCCTCACAACAATGAGAATTGAAACATGTTGGTTTTTTTTGTCACCCCAGTTGGTGGATCCCGGCGTGAAGGCATGGACTCCCGCCAAAGGAAAGAATAACGTCATCATGTTTGTTGGCCTGCAGGGGAGCGGCAAAACCACAACCTGCTCAAAGGTGACCTTGTCCGACCTCCTGCTGTTTAATTATTCTACTAATACTCTCTGTCCACATCATCAAGCATCAAACACTTATAATAATATCCCTGTAGTCCCGCCTCCTAACAGTGATTGATGTCTGTCATGCAGCTGGCGTATTTCTACCAGAGAAAAGGCTGGAAGACCTGCCTGATCTGCGCCGACACCTTCAGAGCTGGTAAATCCGCCACACCACAAAACGACACCGACCCCGCTTGTGATGCTAACTCATCGTCTCTACCGTCTGCAGGTGCCTTCGATCAGCTCAAGCAGAACGCCACCAAGGCCAGAATCCCCTTCTACGGCAGGTTAGTCTAACTGCTACGTGTTGCGTTCGGGTTCCCCGTGTCTAGTCGCGTGTGCTGTGTTCAGGTTGGGGTTAAACGGGTTATGTTTTCTAACGGAAATTGCAATTTCAATCAATTTGATGTCACGGTGAAAGATGTGTTTTTAGCTTTTGACCAGAAGTCGAAAGGATGCCGAGGAGGCGGTCGATCTGCAGTCACGCAACTAAAACAAACCTCACAGGCAGCGGGGTCCACCCTGGACCGGTGGCCAGCCAATCACAGGGCACATATAGACAAACAACCATTCACACTCACATTCATACCTGTGACCAATTAACCTAGCATGTTTTTGGAATGTGGGAGGAAACCGGAGTACCCGGAGAAAACCCACGCATGCACGGGGAGAACATGCAAACTCCACACAGAGATGGCCCAGGGTGGAATTGAACCCTGGTCTCCTAGCTGTGAGGTCTGCGCGCTAACCACTCGTCCGCCGTGCAGCCCATATTTGTGAACAGTTTAACAATAATTCATGGTTCCATTTATTACAGTGAGTCTTCCAGGTCCTGATGCAGCAAAACAGTCCCAGACCATCACACTACCACCACCATATTTTACTGTTGGAATAATGTTCATTCATTTTCTACCGCTTATCCTCACGGCGGTCGTCACCAGTTGTCTTCGGGCGAGAGGCGGGGTACACCCTGGACTGGTGGCCAGCCAATCACAGGGCACATATAGACAAACAACCATTCACACTCACATTCATACCTATGGACAATTTGGAGTCGCTAATTAACCTAGCATGTTTTTGGAATGTGGGAGGAAACCGGAGTACCCGGAGAAAACCCACGCATGCACGGGGAGAACATGCAAACTCCACACAGATGGCCGAGGGTGGAATTGAACCCTGGTCTCCTAGCTGTGAGGTCTGCGTGCTAACCACTCGACCGCTGTGCATTCAGCCATAATTCGGGTTCCCAGGGTTTTGCCCCGTATGCTGCATTTGGGTTCCTGCGGTATAATTACACGTGCTATGTTCAGGTTCTCCGTGTTTAGACACGCATGCTGCGTTGAGGTTCCCGCCACACGGTCATGCATATTGCATTGAGGCTCCCGCCACGCGGTGACGCGGTGTGCTGCGTTCAGTTACACAGAGATGGATCCGGTGGTGATTGCATCAGAGGGGGTGGAGAAGTTCAAAGGAGAGAACTTTGAGATCATCATCGTGGACACGAGCGGACGACACAAACAGGAAGACTCGCTGTTTGAGGAGATGCTGCAAGTCTCCAATGCTGTGGTGAGTACCTGAACGCATCACTGCGCTCATCAGCCTTGGTACGGTCTCAGGGATGTCTCCGCCTGTTGCCGTAGCAACCGGACAACATTGTGTACGTGATGGACGCGTCCATCGGTCAGGCCTGCGAGTCGCAGGCCAAAGCCTTCAAAGATAAAGTGGATGTGGCGTCGGTCATCATCACCAAACTGGACGGACACGCCAAAGGAGGCGGGGCCTTGAGCGCGTAAGGCTGCGTCTTTTGCGACGATTGATTGGTTCGTGTCTGTCTAACTCGCTGGCGTGGTTTCCTGTCAGCGTGGCAGCCACCAGGAGTCCCATCATCTTCATCGGAACGGGCGAACACATCGACGACTTTGAGCCCTTCAAGACGCAGCCGTTCATCAGCAAACTACTCGGTACGTTGCCGTGACACCTTCTAGTCGGGGGGGGGGGCGCTTAAAAGAAGGAAAGCGCTCGCTGACTTTTTTTCTTCACGTCAGGCATGGGCGACATCGAGGGCTTGATCGACCGCGTCAACGAGCTCAAGTTGGACGACAACGAGGAGCTGATTGACAAGCTGAAACATGGTGAGAAAACATGATGACGCTAGGCTATCCCTAACCGTAATGAACACCAACCTTAGCCTCTTATCCACCACTTGATGCCCACACGGGGCTGACCTCTAACTTCTGACCTTCAGGTCAGTTCACACTCCGAGACATGTATGAACAGTTCCAGAACATCATGAAGATGGGACCTTTTGGACAGATCATGGTAAACACGCTCACGTAACCGCTGAACACCCTTAAGGCGGCTCTCCAATCATCTGTGTGTGTTTAGGGTATGATTCCGGGCTTTGGAACGGACTTCATGAGTAAAGGAAATGAGCAAGAATCGATGGCCAGACTAAAGAAACTGATGACCATCATGGACAGCATGAACGACCAAGGTAAAACGCACACACACGGTAACACACGGTAACACACGGTAACACACTCCCACGTGACTTGTGTGTACCGGTAGAGTTGGACAGTAAAGATGGAGCCAAGTTGTTCAGCAAGCAGCCCAACAGAATTCAGCGTGTGGCTCGTGGGGCGGGTGTGGCCACTCGGGACGTCCAAGAACTTTTGACCCAATACACCAAGTTTGCTCAGATGGTGAAGAAGATGGGCGGGATCAAAGGCCTCTTCAAAGGTGACGTGGCGTGAGGTCTTGTCGGCCATGTTCGGCAGCGCGCTGACACGTGTTTTGTGTCCCAGGAGGAGACATGTCCAAGAATGTCAACCCGTCTCAGATGGCGAAACTCAACCAGCAGATGGCCAAAATGATGGACCCACGGGTGCTCCACCACATGGGTAAGACGCCGCCCACACGTCACATGACTTACACGTGCTGGGGACCGGGGGCTGACCGTGTCCGTACGTGTGCAGGTGGCATGGCGGGACTTCAGTCCATGATGCGTCAGTTCCAGCAAGGCGCGGCAGGAAACATGAAGGGCATGATGGGATTCAACAACATGTGACACACAAAGCCGGATTCTTCAATCTGGACTTTTTTTTTTTTTTTTTGGACCTCGTTTAGCTGATGAGTTTGTTTAGTCCTGATTGGACCAGACGCCAAATAAATCTTTCTTTTGCTCTATTTTAAAACTGTCAATTTACGCTGATGTGGTTATTTTTCAAAGAATCATCAGCCCAAAACACCACCGGTGCCGAGAGCAACGACGCTCTGAAGATTTTATTCTAGTCATTTACACTTGCGCCCCCTTCAGGTGAGATAGAGTACTGTCTGCTTCAATTTAGGACTTTCCTCTGCACTTGATTGTGGGATGATGAGTAACCATGGCACACACTTCCATTAAACACAACACATACACAGGAAAGGCGTGCTGTATAATAAATCTTTATAATAAAACTTTATAACATAATACTAAAAGGTGTATAATTAGTCTTTGTGATTTTAACACTTTCTAGTACATTGCTATGTATTTCTGTTGTAATATATACATTTTAAAAACAATATTTAATGTATTGGTCAAAAACGACCCGTTCAGGGTGTACCCCATCAGCTGGGGTAGACTCCAGCATACCTGTGACGCTCTGGAAAATGAATGAATGGATGGGTGGGTGGGTCAAAGACAAGACAAGTCTCGATGTCGGTGTCCAAAACAAATCGTGTAAAAAAAAAAATAAATAAACATTTTAAAACACTACATTTTATTACTCAACTCACTCCTCTTTACTTATATTGTGTATATATATATATTGTAATAAATATACATTTAAGAAGCAATGGTGCACAAAAGTACCAAAATGTCATTCCTGAGTAACATCCAGGCTTGAAATCTTTATACATTGTGATAAAATGTAAAAAAAAAAAATAGGAATATTAATCATCTACATAAAGCATTTGTCTAGTCATGTGACCAGCTACAGTCATTTCAAGAAAAAAACTAAACTGGCTGAAAGGTCAGCAAGTCTGACATTCTGATATTTGAACCTTTTCTATCATCCCTGTGTCATGTCCTATATAATAAAAAATTGTTGTTTTATTATTATTATTATTATATAAAGAATGCTTTTCCATGAGAAATCCATCATTGATGTCATGAAGACTGAGTTATGTTTTACCTGGTTAGGATATTTATGTTTGGCAGGAAAATAGCTTTTTTAATATAAAACTTTTATCCATGACATGTCCTCTGTTATCCAGAAAGGATATGTTTATAAATATAATATTTTAGTTGGTATTTTGTCACTTTTTAAGCATCAAGTTGACATTGTAATATAATATTCATAACAAATATGTATGTGTGATATTTTACTGTTGGTTTTTAAGATAAACATTAAACATGTATATGCATTATTCTTTAGTATCTATTAATTTCTTCATACATTTTGCATACAATCCACAAAATGATGCAATTGTCATTATTATAAAATGGATCTCTGTTGAGTTATAATCACAGAAGGAGCTTTAAATGGCATTTTTATACACTTTTTCAAATGCTTATTTGTCTTTCACACAAAATACAGAGACATCTAATGTTTATTGAAACTGATCTTTTCAAGCCATGTCATTGCTCAGAAAGCTTTGTGACTCAAAGATCTTTGCGCAGATACGATGTGTCACTTGGACCTACCGTTAATGTACCGCTTTCACAGCGAGGAAATGTCAATATAACACAAACGGGGCTTGGATTTAACTTTACATTTTCTTGTTGTTGTTCAGGAGGCAGAATTCTACGAATTTAACGGAAGCGTGGATCGGAACTGTCTGCGTCGACACAGCTCGGGGATCGGGCTCCCGAATTTGCTTTTAGAGTGAGGACTCTTGTCTTTTTATGGTATCTGTGTCTTGACGTGGCGCCACCGCCATATTGTTTTGCTTGCTTGTCAGCAGGCGGGACCCAAGGCAGCACACCGCTAGCTCTTTAACACTCTTTAACATTTTAACACGTTGACAGTTTAATTTAACTCTAAGACTCAGACGGGCGACGCATTCAGTCAACAAGCAGCGGGCGGTGAGTGTTTTTATTTTGTGTTGTGTTTCGTGTTTTTTATTGTTAACGTGTTTGTTGTCCTTTTTAGCAGCGAGCTCCTTGCTCACCTGTCAAACATTTCAAAGTTAAAAAAAGCACAAAGTTGACTTTGTCAGATTTGAATTGAACGTTAGATGCTTCAGTTGATACAAGATTTTAAAAACCTTGTGTCCTTCTCTTTAAAGGAGGGTATGAATGAAAATATTCTAATAAGTCACATATAGTGTATATTTATATGACGTCACGCTCTTGGACTGACCCAATGTCCTAATAAGGTGATACTCCTGTGTCTGCGTCCCAGCGTTGCCATGGCAACATTCACAGAGTACATTGCTCAGAATGAGGACCGTGATGGCGTGCGCTTCAGTTGGAACGTGTGGCCATCCAGCCGCCTGGAGGCGACCCGCATGGTGGTTCCGGTGGCGGCCCTCTTCACGCCCCTGAAGGAGCGACCCGATCTGCCGCCCATCCAGTATGAACCGCTTCTGTGCAGCCGGGCCACCTGCCGAGCCGTGCTCAATCCGCTTTGGTGGGTGACTTTACACAAACGCGTACAGGAAGTGAGGTCGCATAATTACCCCTCACCTGTGTTGCAGCCAGGTGGACTACCACACCAAAATTTGGGCATGTAACTTCTGCTACCAGAGGAACCAGGTACACGTTGCGTTCAGGTGAACTCTCCATGGCTCAGATGACCCCCACTCAATCACGCTCTTCCTGCTTCATTCAGTTCCCGCCAGCCTACTCCGGAATCTCGGAAGTGAACCAACCGGCTGAGCTGCTGCCTCAGTTCTCCACCATCGAGTACGTGGTCCAGGTGAGCCAGACGACCACAACTGGACTGTGATGTTCTTTTCACACAGGGAACCTTCACCACTTGAAGACCAAAACGTTCACCGAGTGACTTGTGTTCTCCGTCCTCAGCGCGGCCCACAGATGCCGCTGGTCTTCCTCTACGTGGTGGACACGTGCATGGAGGACGAGGACCTCCAGGCTTTGAAGGAGTCCCTGCAGATGTCCTTGTCCCTTCTGCCACCCACGGCGCTTGTGGGCCTGATCACCTTCGGGCGCATCGTTCATGTGCACGAGCTGGGCTGTGAAGGCATCTCCAAGAGCTACGTCTTCAAAGGAACCAAAGACCTGAGTGCCAAACAGCTGCAGGTAGAAGCTAAGCCACCGTTGTTGACGTTCGCTCAAAAATGTTTAACCACTACGTCATTAAAAAAAACACGTAAAAACGATAACTGTACAACGTTAAATGTTACCTTAGATAAAGCATTACATGCGGTCCAACATGATAGAGTGAACAAAGTTCCCCTCCCATTCAGTGTGGAAGTGGTATGTTTTTGGCTTTACTACTACTTTTACTTTTACTACTACTTTTTCCTTCTTCCGCACTCTGTTTGAAGCTCTTGAAGTTTAGCACACATACATTTGACGCTAACTAGTTAGCTCGGTAGCTTGATATACACTACGAGTGTTGGCCATCTCTTATGTATTTGCAGTCATCCCGTATCTTGCATGTTAGCGCAATGCAATGTAAAGAAAGAAAAATAGCAGCGTAAAGGTGACTGTAGGGGTGTTATTTCATGGCTACAGCTCTCTAATAATGCATGAGGCGAGTGGTGCATACATTTGTATGTAAGTACATTTACATTAGTAAAATAAAACTATAGGAAACTGACTTTACAAAAACAAATATAATATTAATATGGATTATATTCCACACCTTTAATCTTGACGTTCCTCCTGCAGGAGATGCTGGGTCTGAGCAAACCGGTGGCTTCTCAGGGACGAGGACCTCAAGCTGCCCAGCAGCCGCAGTCCAACAGGTGACACCCGGAGATGTTTGGACAGAACCACAATCGTCATGTTTGGGACTGAATGTTGGCCTTTGTCAGATTTTTGCAACCCATCCAAAAAGTGGACATGAACCTGACCGACCTCTTGGGGGAGCTGCAACGCGACTCTTGGCCCGTCACCCAGGGAAAGAGGCCGCTGCGCTCGCTCGGCGTCGCCATGTCCATCGCCGTGGGCTTGCTGGAGGTGGGTCAGAACGTGGGCGTACGTTCGTTTTCTCGTATCCTAAAAAGTCCGCTTCCCTTTTGCTCCTCCCCCTTCAGTGCGCCTTCCCCAACACGGGTGCTCGCATCATGACCTTCATCGGCGGTCCGGCGACGCAGGGGCCTGGCATGGTGGTGGGGGATGAGCTGAAGACCCCCATCAGGTCTTGGCATGACATTGAAAAAGATAACGCCAAGTTCATGAAGAAGGCCTCCAAGGTAAGTTTCCATGGCAACCGAAGAATACTAAACATAGCTCCCTCATTGTTAGCATATATATGTTTATTTTCTGTTAGCATTACGAGTCGCTGGCTAGCAGGGCGTCCGCTAGCGGTCACGTAATGGACATCTACGCATGTGCCCTCGACCAAACTGGACTTCTGGAGATGAAGTGCTGCACGAACAACACGGGGTACCAACGTAAACACACGCGTGTAAATAAAATTAGCCCCATTTAGCTTGACTGTGTGTGTGTGCGTGTGTGTGTGTGTGTGTGTGTGTGTGTGTGTGTGTGTGTGTGTGTGTAGAGGCTACATGGTAATGGCCGACTCCTTCAACACATCCTTGTTCAAACAAACCTTCCAAAGAGTTTTCACCAAAGACGTTCAGGGTTGCTTCAAGATGGCGTTTGCCGCCACACTGGAGGTCAAGGTAACAACAGCGAGGCCACGCCCCCCCGCTTCGTCTCTTCACACATGCCACACCCACCTCGCGCTCACCGCCGCCGTGATGCCTTTCAGACGTCCAGAGAGATCAAAGTGTCCGGCGCCATCGGACCCTGCGTGTCTCTGCACGCTAAAGGACCCTGCGTGTCGGAAAATGTAGGTGTTGCCGTTAACCTTTGACCTTTTCCGAATGACAGCCGATGTGTGACGTGTCGCTGCAGGAGATCGGGACCGGTGGAACCTGTCAGTGGAAGATGTGCGCGTTGGACCCCGGCACCACCCTGGCGCTGTACTTTGAGGTGGTCAATCAGGTACGCTACACCACGGGGTCATGCTAACGTCCAACCATCGCCGAAAGACGATATTCATGTTCATATTCATATTCATATTCATATTCATGCAGCACAACGCTCCCATCCCTCAAGGAGGTCGCGGAGCTCTGCAGTTCGTCACTCAGTACCAACACTCGTCAGGACAGAGACGCATCCGAGTGTCCACCATCGCCAGGAAGTAAGCCATGCTAGCTGTTGCTAGTTCTTTCATTTAGCTCAGGGGTCTCAAACTCAATTTACTTGGGGGCCACTGGAGCTAGGGTCTGGGCGAGGCTGGGCCGCATCAGGTTTTCCAAAAAAAACAAAAAAAAAAACGCATTTATTAAAAACAGAAAAATTAATAAACTTTGCTTTGGTTCCAATTTTCTACAATAAAAGCTCTGATAAAACATTCCACTGTTCTCAAATATATTAATTTTTATTTTTTTACACAAAAAAAGGTGAAAAATAAATAAACAAATCAAGAATAAAGAAAATCAATCAGTAATAAATAAATATAATAATAATAATAATAATAACTTAAGAAAGCACATATAGTTGGTGGGTAGACAAATGATTTTTTTCATATTAAAATGAACAAAGCATTATTAGAGCCCTGTAGACATGACAAAACACGACTATAGTCACATTTATACTCTTTTTATTTACAACATATTGCGCAACTGCAGGGTCTTGAGACACATGCTAACTCGCAAACTAGAGAGCTAGCGACCTAAACGGTAGCCTTCAAGTTATTTCCTTTCAACTTAAATAGCCAAAAACTTACCACTTCCACACGGATAGGGAGGATAACTATTAACAGTTATTTAACCTTTAACATGAACATGAATCAAACGTAATCATTTTTTCTGGGTACATGATACCATACAGCATCCGTATCAAACTAGCATTAAACTTTCATATCAAGGCGGGGGCCTCAAAGTAGGGCCACATGTTTGAGACCCCTGATGTGAGCGCTAGCTAGCGCCGTTAGCTAGCGCCATCTGGTAGTCAGTCACGCGAGGAGCTGATGAGTTGTGATGTCACGTGACTTCCAGCTGGGCGGACGCTCAGACTCAGATCCAGAGCATCGCCGCATCCTTCGATCAAGAGGCGGCGGCCATCTTGATGGCCAGGTTGGCCGTGTACCGTGCCGAGACGGAGGAGGGGCCAGACGTCCTGAGATGGTTGGACAGACAACTGATCAGACTGGTGAGCATCTGCTGATTGATCACGTGTGGATCGATCGCCAATATCAGTTTTTTTAAGACGATCTAGCAACTTCTGAACCTGGATCGTCCTCGTTTACGAGGACCGGCGGACAGAAGGTTGAATTAATTCGTGTGATTTTTGACTTCAGTGTCAGAAGTTTGGCGATTACCACAAAGACGACCCCAACTCATTCAGGTTCTCCGAGACGTTCTCCTTGTATCCGCAGGTGAGCGGCGTCACGGAACGGCGTCGTCTCACCGCAGCTCCCGTTGATGGTTTGTTCTTCTTTCAGTACATGTTCCACCTGAGGCGCTCGCCCTTCCTGCAGGTGTTTAACAACAGTCCGGACGAGAGCTCCTACTACCGACACCAGTTCAACCGCCAGGACCTGACGCAGGCGCTCATCATGGTGCAACCCGTGCTCTACGCGTACTCCTTCAACGGACCGCCAGAGGTCAGCGTCTTCTCTTGACCTTCACGGTCTCACCTGGAGACCATCGTGAGTGACGCGTTGATGGCTTTGCAGCCGGTGTTGCTGGACAGCAGCAGCATCCTTCCGGATCGCATCCTGCTCATGGACACCTTCTTCCAGATCCTCATCTACCACGGAGAGGTACGTTTTCTTTGACCGTGTCGGGTGTGTGCACGTGATCATGTGACCTTGGTGCGGGGTGGGGGGGCGTGATAATAGACGGTGTCCCAGTGGAGGAAGGCCGGTTACCAGGAGATGCCCGAGTACGAGAACTTCAGGAACCTTCTCCAGGCTCCCGTGGACGACGCCCAGGAACTGCTGCACGCCCGCTTCCCCATGCCGAGATACATCGACACGGAACATGGCGGCAGTCAGGTTGGTACCCCCCCGACCCCCCCCCCCCCACACACACACACACACGATGGTTAGGGTGGCGGTGACGATGACGATGATATCGATGATGGCAGGCCCGCTTCCTGTTGTCCAAAGTGAATCCTTCGCAGACGCACAACAACATGTACGGTTGGGGGCAGGTGAGTCAGCTGACCGTCAAGCTTGACCTTTGACCTTGTGTGGAGGACTGCTGAGTCATTTTTTTTTTTTTTAGGAGTCGGGCGCTCCCATCCTGACAGATGACGTCAGCCTGCAGGTCTTCATGGACCACCTGAAGAAGCTGGCCGTATCCAGCGCCGCCTGACGGGTCACGTGATCGCTTGAAGCATCGCCGGCCGTCACGTTGCTGATTGCGGCCATCTTGTTTCTGTGCTTTGTTCCAATAAAGTTTTTCTAGGAGCCGAGGCCTATATATATATATATATATATATATATATATATATATATATATATATATATATATATATATATATATATATATATATATATATATATATATATATATATATATATATATATATATATATATATATATATATATATATATATATATATATATATATATATATATATATATATATATATATATATATATATATATATATATATATATATATATATATATATATATATATATATATATATATATATATATATATATATATATATATATGTGTGTGTGTTACCATGGTTGCGACTGCAATCAGCAAAGAACTCAAAACTGTTAAAACTCCAAAATAAAAGCGTGTGAGCTGTCTCCATGACAACAAAAGCTCCACTACGGTACATCCCTCCCACTTCCTGCCATTCTTTAAACGCTTCCTTCAGGAAACAGGAAGCATCTGGGTCGCCATGCCAACAAGTGTGTGTGTGTGTGTGTGTGTGTGTGTGTAGAATGTCGGTGAAAAAAACGCATCTTATCAGGGAAGTTGAAATATTTTGATGTCATTAAGATGAATTCGAGACGAGGAAGCCGCTGATCTTTATCCTGTGTGTGTATGAGTGATGATTTGTTATAGAAAATATACATTTGGCAGCAACCATAAATCATATTAACCATTAGGAGCGAAGAAAGAATCATAGGAATCATGGAATCATACGACTCAACTCCAAAGTGCAACTAAAGAGGAAAATGGGATTTGAGAAACAAGGAGTGGCGGGAAACGTGACCATATCAAGACACACACACTTCCTGGACTTGGGGGGGCCGGAGGGGGGCGAGGGGGGCTGGCATATGAGAGGGCGACAGCAGCAATTTGTGTAAAAAAACACAACTTGACACAACTCTGAAGTTTGAAGGTAAGAGAAATGGCTTTGATTTGTTGATTTTCAATACACTTGACTTTTGGAGCACTTCAATGACACTTATGATACTTATTGTTGTATGTAATTGTAATGGTAATGGTAATGGTAATGGTTTAATTTCATTTGAACATGCATCAGATTACAATTGAGTGCATCCCATAATCAGTTCCCAGTTCCACATGTCCAAAAGGAGTAGGAAGAAGCAAAGCTTATTAAATCCTACCCCTCCATCTGGTACTTTTACAATCACTAACTGTTACATTTGTTCACTTCCTGCCTTTCTTGCCTTTCTAATATAATTTATTTTTATTTATTTTATTTTTATTTATTTTTTATTTATATTTATGTCATGTACCGAAGTACTCTGTGATATGAGCATCCAATGCCATAATGTGTACCATAGTGCGTGTCAATATAGTGATATATATAGCACATCATGACTGGTTCAAGACTCTTCATCCTTGTATTTAGCAAACATCAACTGCTTGTATTGTTTCTTGAATTGGCTCATCGTTGTGCATTGTTTGATTCCCTTACTCAATGGAAGAGAAAGAATCTATTGTAAGATAAACTATACTGTAGGAAATAACTAATAATCTGCTGCTGGACCAATTAAGTGATGGAATCTTCATGATTGTTTTACATGTTTTACATGACATTGATTGAAATGTTGGAAGTGGAAAGTGAATGACGTCATCCATCACGTCTTCATACAAGACTAGAACCAGACCCCCCCATATTAAGTTTTGCTATTGAAAAATGGGCATGGCATTGTAGAAAAAGTTGAAACAAATATTGGCATTGAAAAATGTATTTATTAAATTTAAAAAATACACAATACATAATACAAAAAAGTACTTTTTTTGTATTGTGACATGACCATGAAAGCCACATATTTTACAATATGGTAATGGTTTAATTTCATTATTTATTCATTTTTTATTTTTATTTTTATTTTTATTTTTATTTTTATTTTTATTTTTATTTTTATTTTTATTTTTATTTTTATTTTTATTTTTATTTTTATTTTTATTTTTATTTTTATTTTTATTTTTATTTTTATTTTTATTTTTATTTTTATTTTTATTTTTATTTTTATTTTTATTTAGTTATTTTATTTAGTTATTTTTAGTAGTTTTTTTAGTTTAGTTTTTTTAGTTATTTATTTTAGTTATTTTTATTAATATTTTATTTTAGTTTTAGTTTTAGTTTTAATCAGTAACTGTTACATTTGTTCACTTCCTGCTTTCCTAATATAATTTATTTTATTTATTTTTTTTTATTAAATTTTAAATTTAATTAAAAAAATGATTTGGTGAGAAGCACATACAGTAGTATTTTTTAAATACTGAATACAAGATAAATATGTGCATTTTAGTTTCTGAATGTATTCTTTTTAAGAATTTTTTTATTGTGATATTGAAGCTAACCAATGATAAAAAAAAATACTTCTCAGCATCTTCTTCATATCATCCAGAATCATTAAGCTGACTGAGTTTTGGTGTCTGACCCAGAAGGGTCAGGGCAGCTAACCAAGGCTCTAGCAAACCACAGTGCAGTAGAAAACAGATGGAAGGATGAAAATGTGTTTTATTTTGAAAGTTTCCTTTCAAGCTAACACGCTTGTTGTGTTCCACAGCCAAACTATGGCGTCGCTGCTCCGCTGGATCCAGCTTTGTACCGTCGCCTGGCTCGCGTCCATGTCAGCCGGGTCCGACTCGGAAGCCATTTATACGGTCCACCGCTCCGAGGTCTCCTTCGAGCAAGCCCTGCGGGAATGTCAGCCCCACGACCTCGCCACCTTCGCCACCCAGCAGGAGCTCGCTCAGCTCCTTCACGTCACGTCCAGGTCTCATTCGCGACACGGCAAAAGGACTTTCTGGGTCGGACTGAGGAAGGCCAAGAACCAGTGTGTGGTTCCATCGCTGCCGCTCAGAGGCTTCGTGTGGACCACGGACGGGGGTGCAGACGTGCACGAGAGTCACTGGGAGGAGGAGCCAGAACACACGTGCACGTCGGTTCGCTGTGCAGCGCTCGTCACCCACTTGGACGGGTCCGGTCTGACCAGCTGGGGTCTGGTCCCGCTTAGCTGCAGAACTCGGAACCCATTTATTTGCCGGCTGGCGTCCGGACGAGCTGGACTCCGGGACGCAAACACCACGGCTAACCCAGAACTGAGTGGACCTGAAGCACCAGAACCATCTGAACCTTCAGCAGCAGAGCCAGAAGAACCAAAACCATCTGAACCATCAGGACCAGAAACATCTGAGCCAGAAGCTCCAAAACCTGATACTCCCGAACCAGAATCACCGGAACAGGCTGTACCAGAACCATCAGAACCTGAAACAGCTGAACCAGGACCACCAGCACCAGCACCTACTGATCCTGAACTAGCAGGACCGGCATCACGTGGGCTAGAACCAACAGAACCATCACATCAGGGAAGACCCGACGAGGAAGGACCCAAACCTGGTCTTCGCCCGTGTCGCTGGCCCGTCGTGCCCGGAGCACGCTTCCTCAGTCTGGACCCTGACAACGGCACCAGGATCCATGTGGACTGCTGGTCTACGGTGCGGCTGGCCTTGCACTGTTCGGGTCGGCCCGCCATTTGGCGTATGTCCAACCATGCCGCCGCTAACCTCAGCTCTGTGTGCGTGCCGTGTGGACCCGGGTTCCTGAAGGACGCCTCGGGCGAGTGCACGGACGTGGACGAGTGCGCCGCATCGCACGGGTGCGCGCACGCGTGCGTGAACACGGTGGGCTCGTACACGTGCGTGTGCGCCGACCTCGACGGCCGACAGAGTCCGGAGGACTCGGCGGAGTGTGCGCCAACGGAGACCGGCGCCGCTGGTCCTTTCTCAGGCGTCCTCATCCCGACGTTGGTGGCCGTGGCGTTGCTGGTGGTGCTGGTGGCGGCCATCTTGGTGACGCTCAAGTGCTGCTTGAGGAGGCGCAACAATAAGAACGGAGAAGGCCCCGCTCCGAATAAGATGGCGACATGAGTGGGTCAAAGGTCACTGATTGCATCATACTGATGTACACAGGACTAAAAAAAAAAAAAGGTTTGTTGTTATGATATGTGTTGATATGTATGTTATAATCGGGGGGAGGCAATTATGATGAAAACTAAAAAACACCAAATAAATATTCATATTTGTCCATTGAACTGTGTTATAATGTATAGTTTTTTTTTTGGGGGGGGGGGGGGGGGGTTAGCTAATGACCCATCTTCACTTAATTAATCTTGATTAATCACATGCAACTATGTGTCAATTATTGTTGCATTTTATGCACAAAAAGATAAATAACAGGACACAATTACGTATACATTTGTATGTATTAACAGCTTAAAATAAACTAAAAATAATAATAAAAAGCACATCTGAAAATCCCTCTATAATAGCACAACACTATTTAACCGAATTATGTGAAATGAAGGGCGTGTCTGTGGTTTCCGTGCACACCTCAATGCATCAAATCGTATTTCCGTGGTAAGAGTTACGTTAATGAACGATAACAATGTCCCCTTATTGTTTTTCTTTGTCTTTCTGTTTATTTACACAGCACCTACGCACACAAGTAAGACTTTGTTCAGAGTTACATTAGTGAACGATATGAATGTCCACTTATTGTTTTTCTTTGTCTTTGTGTTTATTTCCACCGCATATACGCACACGAGTAAGACTTTATTGTGATTTTCGGCGCGTCCATGAATGCATCTCGGAGCTGTCTCGAGACAATGAGGAAGTGTGTTCTGTGGATGACTAGAGACATATGGTTTGTGAGTCGGTGAGATAGATATATGGTGTTTAACTGCCACTGCTGTTGATGTGTTGAAGTCAGAATAAAGTTATAAACGAGCGTTCGACTTGGTGTAAGTGTGTGGGGAAACTCCACGAAATATACTTCCGTCTGCCGTCATAAGAGGTATGGTTTGACGTGGTGCGCATGCGTAAATGACGCTAAATAAATGTAAGCTAACGAATGAAAGAAATTAGCTACCGCCGTTAAACAAGATTTTCTTAATGGGGGTTACTATAATAGTAATTATTATAATAATAATAATATCGTAATTATATACTATACTTATATTCTATATTAGTATAACAATTAGTATATGTTATGTTATATTACCATGTGAAATGTTGTAATGCATTGTATAACACATATCTTTTACAAGTACTAGCTTAACGGACTAATTAGCATTTTTATAGTATTACAACTATTAGTATGATAGTTAGTATTAGACATCTTTCATGGTTATGTAATTTTATCATGCATATACTAGTCTAACGTACTAGCATAACTAGAACGTTAGACGTTAGACGTTGTGATGCAGTGACGGTGGCTCGCCGGCAGGTGGCACAGTCCACGTGACTATCATCGACTTGGGCACCGGAGGTCACATGTCAAGGTTGCTGGCCCACGACCGCGGCCCACCGACATGTCACCTGAACCTTGACCCCCCCTATGATTGGTGCAGGTCATGACCGGAGGTTAGGGGGCGTGGTCAGGTTTCAGGTGCTTTGGGGGTGCTGTGACGTCATCGGGCAAGAAAATGATTGACAGTCATGTACACGAACTTGTTTGTCGCCCCCAAAAATAATAAAAGTAATAATAGGGTTATTACTTTTTTTTTTTACTATTTATTTATTATTATTTATTTTATTATTTATTTTATTTATTTATTATTTACTATTATTTATTTATTACTATTATATATATATAGTTATTACTATTACTATTACTACAATAAAAGTTAATGTTTATCTGTGACAATCTTGTAATTATGTTTTTATTGTAGAAATAACAGCAATGTTGTAGAAGTAACATAGAAGTAAAAGTTAATGTGAAAAGTGTAATTACGTTTTTATTAAATAAGTAAAAATAATAATGTTCTCACCATAGATATAAACGTTAATGTAGAATGTAGTATAATTAATAACCCTGTTTTTATAAGTAAAAGTGTTACAACCATGAATATATATAAGCATATAATGCTTAATGTTTACACGTGGCAATGTTATGATTTTATTTCTAATAAATTATTATTGTAATTATTATAAGAGTTACAACATCAATAAAAGTTGCCGTTTATAAGTGCCAATGTAATTAATTAATTAATTTCAATTAATTAATTTGTTTGTTTCTTTCGGATTGTTTCCCTGATTACGGGGTCGCCACAGCGGATCTTTTTGATCCGCATACTGATTGCAGGCTATTATGGGATGGATGTTTACTGAAGGCACGTGGAGGAGGAGGCTTGAACCTCCTTCATCTTCATCATCATCATCATCATCCTCCTCCTCACCATCATCATCATCAGGAGGAGCCTGTCACCTCATTGAGTCTCTGTCCACCTCCTGCGAGCCTCACCTCGACCAGCAGCACCAGCACCTGGAGCAGCACCAGGACCGGAAGGAGGAGCGTCGGCGTCGGCGGTAGCGGCAGCAGCGCGAGCGGGAAAGAGCATGCTGGGCGCGGTGAAGATGGAAGGCCACGACGCTCCAGACTGGAGTTACTACAGCGAGGAGGTCAGTCTCCCTTTTCACGCTCATTTCACGCCTCGTTGAAGCCCCAAGACGGGCCGCATCCGGTTGCGGTCTTTTTAAAGCTCCACGCTGATTTGAAGTTCGTCACAACTTTTAACTTCACACGGTTCGTTCACAATTTCTTTAAAAACATTTTTTTAAAAAGTTCGTTGCATTTGATTCAAACCATAAATATTGTGATTAAAATTATTATATAATGCAGATAAAACTGCAATATGATAAAAGGATCAAAAAGAAAATATTTGCGTCCAAATACTAAACAAAAAAATGCTTTTCGGCGTTAAATGTGAAATTAAACACATAAATTCGTTTGAATAGAATGCCTCAAATTACGTAGCTTCAATTAAAGAAGATCTAAAATAATAATATTATTAAGATACCGGAAATAATGATAATAATAGCTAAACATTAGAATAACAATTGCTGCATTTATGTATGCCCATTTCTCGTGTTTCTTTTGTTTATTTACTTTCAAACGTGTCACTTATTTGTATTTTAATTTCAATTCATTGAGGGAGAATATATGGAGGAGATTATTATGGAGAATATTATGAAAAATATTATCATTAAAGCGACGTGTATTTTTTTTTCATGATGTAGACGCCAATTGAGGTGAAATAAATACTAATAAATACTAATAAGTCCATGAAAACGACGTCCGGCTGTTCTTTTCTTCCAGACGTTTGACAACATTTTTAGCGGTCATATATCCGTTTGAATAAAATATCAAAAAGTATAATTTGTGTGCGATTTTAATTCGTGAAACCTCCCAGAAGTTGTATATTAATCACTCTATAGCCACAAAGAAAATGCTTTCAAGCCTCTAGGTTGGGTTCGATTCCATGAAAATGGTATAAAATCTTAAAGTTAAAGTTCATTTCAATGATTCACAAATGAAAGTAAATTATCAGCATCGGCAGGCGTCGTGCGTCTTATTGTCATCTCATCTTTTCATTCTTAGAGTAATGACTTATGAGTTACAATATTGTAATTAATAGTTGTGATCATTTGGACTAAATACTTCTTAAATATCTTTAAATAATTCTTATACTTGTATATATTTCTTATAATCTTTAATACTTCTAGTTTTAATATGTAACAGTATTGTATTTTGAATTCATCATTGTTAGTTTTAAGTTTTTATCATCCTTAATAAATAGTTTTTCTATAGGTTTACATAATAGTTTGAAAACTTTAATTATAGGTTTACTTAATAATTAATAAAATCTGTAATTAATAGTATTTTATAGTCTTTAGTTAGTAGTTGTAGTTTTCATTAATACCAAGTTTAGAGAGTACTTGTATTGAGGTAGTAGTGGTATAGTCAGTGAGTAGTTCCTAGGCCATACTTCAAGATGATGCCACAGGAGGGCACCATCACAGGATTTGGATCCATAACTTTTGTGCAACAGAAGCACAAAAGCCCCCCCCCCCCACACACACACACTGACCTGACACACCCAGTCAACATGGCGGATAAACAGTGAACACAACACGTGTGACGTGAAGACGAGTTGAGTTCATCTGATGTGGACTCCATGCCAACACCTTTGACCCCCATGCCAACACCATGATGCGTTTCCAGTAGAACCACCTTAGAAGCGGATCATTCAATGAGTCGGTCTTTGCCGCAGGAAGTCATGAGTTCCAGGTCTTCCAGCCTAACGGGTTGTCACTTCCTGTGCTTTCAGGTCTACTCCCCGATGGCGGCGGGTCTCGGGATGGGTGCGGTGTCAGGCTACATGTCCGGCGGCGGGACGGCGTCCACTTCTTTCAATATGCCGTACGGCGGCCCCAGCATAAGCCCCGCCCCCGTGTCAGGGATGGGCGTGTGCAGCATCAGCAGTGGCGCAATGGGCGGGACTCTGAGCCCGTCGTGCGTGAGCTCGGCGACGGCCCAGCAGACTTCCTTGGCCCTGAACCCGTATGGTGGCGCGAGTCCGAGCGTCAACGCCGGCACGGCGTACGGCGGCGGGGGGCTGAACCGAGGCCGCGACGGCAAAGCGTTGAGGAGAAGCTACCCGCACGCCAAGCCGCCGTACTCGTACATCTCACTCATCACCATGGCGATCCAGCAGGCGCCCGGCAAGATGCTGACCCTCAGCGAGATCTACCAGTGGATCATGGACCTGTTCCCGTACTACCGGCAGAACCAGCAGCGCTGGCAGAACTCCATCCGCCACTCGCTGTCCTTCAACGACTGCTTTGTGAAAGTCTCGCGCTCGCCCGACAAACCCGGGAAGGGTTCCTACTGGACCCTGCACCCGGACTCCGGCAACATGTTTGAAAACGGTTGCTACCTGCGGCGCCAGAAGCGCTTCAAGTGTGACAAGAAGGTCCAATCGGAGGGCAGGAAGGAGCGAGGGGGCGGAGCCTCTCCTTGCAGGGAGACCCTAAAGCCTCCCGGACTCTCGGACACGCCCTCGCTGGCCTCGTCCAGCCGGGCGGTACTACCCGGCTCGGACCCCAAGGTGTCAGGCTCTCAGTTGCTGTCGTCCTTGTGCCTGCCGCCGCACGCACACATGCACGTGCATGAGGCCCAGATGCACCTCAAAGGCGACGCCCACTACGCCTTCAACCACCCGTTCTCCATCAACAACCTCATGTCGTCAGAGCAGCACCACAAACTGGACCTCAAGGCCTACGAGAGCCTGCAGTACTCACCCTACGGCACCGGGGGGGCGCCCGCCCTCGGCGCCAGGACCGTCGAGTCGCTGGAGGCGTCGTACTACCAAGGGGCGTGTCCCAGAGCGCTCCTGAACACCTCCTAGTCCGGACTTCCTGTTCCAGGCTTCGCATGCCGCCTCACTACGGGACTTCCTGTTTGGGACTTTTTGGACAGGACACAAACACGTTCCAAAAACATTCACCTCCACGTGCACGACCGTGCGCACGCTCGCTTCCATCATGTTGATGTCTGGGGTCAAAGGTCAGAGGTGTGACTGCAGGGGTCATGACCTCCCGATGAATAAAGATCAATCGTGTGCATGACAGAAACGAGTAAAGAAAGAAAACGTTTTAACTTATTCTGCTTTTCAAAATAAAACATTTCATTCTTTTTTTTCATCATTTATAATCAATACTCTATTTTATTTATTTACACCACTAAATTATTATTTCTATTTCTTTTGCACAAACACATCCACATACACCTTTTTCTGATTTTAACCACACATGTAATATATATTCATGTACTATTTATTCATTATTAATGTTATTTCTGATTCTATATTTCCCATTCGATTAACCAAGATCAATTCAAAATAGTTCAAAAGTTGTATTTTCATGATTTGACATTTAATATGATGTATTATTATTTTCTGTGGAAATCTTTCGCGGCGTGACCATTGTGGGCGTCCATGCTTGACACGAGTTAATTGGCCTTCAGAAGTGAAGCAGGAGACGAAAAAGCGTGAAGCCGGAGAGAAGAAGCTGGAGTGGATCTTGGTTGATCTCCATGAGAACTTGACAATATCATCAGCAGACTGAAAGAACCCGCAAGAGCGCGGTCCAATAAAAGAGGGGGCGGGGGGGTTCTAAACAGACCATATGGTCTGAGCGAGGTTGGACGAGTCCTCCACTGGCGGCGGCTGCAGGCCCCCACAGTTGTTGAAAAAAAAGGGCGGCATGGACCTTCTGGTGGAAAAGACTTTGAAAGCCCTGGGGGGTGCACGGTGGAGGGGGGGGGGGGGGGTCACTGGGGGCCTTTTGATGGGGATTGGAATTAATCACGTGCAATAAGACAACAATCACACCATTGTGGACACGCACGAAAAGAGCAAAGACGCCCTTTCACAATAAGAGCACGAGGGCATTCAAAGGGGGGAGGCGTGGTGGGCGGGGCGAGCGCACTCGCTTCATGATATGGACCGAGACGCTGGCTTTAGTTGACCACATGGACTGTCAATCATACATTGAAAGGTTTGTGTGACATCAAAGCGATGATGTCCAAAGCGAACCCTCAGCTCGGTTCCGATACCAGAAGAACCAAGAACCCCAACCTCCCACTCAATGTCAAAGGTCATGCCAAGAGCCCCTCAGGGAGGGATTCAAGCACTTCCTCAAGAAGTTCTTTATTAGGTCCTTCATAAAGTTCTTCAAGAGGGTCTTGTTCGTGTTAGCGAGTGACACAAGCAGCGCCCAGATTAGTTGGACGGTTCCGTGCGACTAAGTTGGCGTCCGTCAATCACAGGTGGTGAGAAACCCAGATGAACAAACGTTGTCTTTCTTCCCAACAAGAAGATTAGCAGCTGCGGGATTAAGAGCGGGACACCCAAGTTGACGGTGAGTGGTCCACTGTTGCCATGGTGACCACAAGGTCGGCCCATAGGGGCCTGGGTGGTAGTGGCGGTGGTGGTTTGGGGCGGGGGGTCCAAAAATGGAACGTTAGAAATTCATTTTATCAGAAGGTTGCCAACAAAAGTGAAAGTGAGGTGAAAAAGTCTTGTTGTGCGTTTAGTTGAAGTATTACAAAAGGACGGAGAACGCGCGGGACCCCTGAGGACAAGAACGTGGACAAAACGTACACGTGGAGGGACGACGTACGCGCACCAAGCGGACAAAGATTTAATGTGAAGCTTTGTCACCAAATAAAAGAAAGGTTCCAATCCAAATGAAGACAATAATCAATATTTGTTGTCACATGTGACAAAAGATGACATCATTCAATCGATCAAGAAACGTAGAAAAAACACCAACCAATCAGACGACGGCTCGCAGACTTCCCGTTCCAACTTTTTTCCTCAAAACCTCCACGAGACGCTCCAACCTGAAACATAATTCATTTCATGAACGTGCCGCTAAAAGCCGCATCAGCTGATCATCGGTATTGATCTACGCCATATCCGCGCACGTATGGGAGGCGAGAAAGTCACTTCACAACTTCGGAGTCAAATTTAAACTTCTAATAAGATAAGATCCCCCCTCGCCCCCTCACCGACTCCCCCCCCGAGCAAACACTCGTCTCCATTCACCAACTCGGTCCTTTCGCAGCCGACACCCCCCCCGCCCCCCCACTGGCAGCCAAATTAGAGCAGAAAGCCGCAGGTTTGAGGCCGGGAGGACGGACGACTTAATCTGTTTTCATCAGGAATCTCATCCCTTCATCTTCAGGCTGATGAGACAGGAAGCGGCCGTGCAACAAGTCGCGTTCGGCGGCGCCGCCGTCAGGACGGATTAGCTTCCTCTGACAAAGCCGACGTCTGAGGAATATCAATGATGTCACACTTTTAACGCCGGGCACACCTGTTTGACCTTCACCGTGAAGACTGGCACCATTATTTTACTTATTACGGCTAGCGCTAACGTCTTGTGCGGTAACCGTGCATATTTAATCGCGATCATTGCATTTCCTCCATAGTTAACTCAAAATTAATTGCAGATAGAAAGACGTTTTATCTATAATTAGTAGCGTGGTAAATGATTCGATACCCATCTAGATACTCGGGTTAAGATACAATTAACAATTACATTTGCTGATTTAAACATTAACTTTACATTGTGAAATAAAGAAGCTAATTCTATAAAAAATGGAAGGAAGGGGTCCAAAACCAGGCGGAATTAAAAAATATAAATATATAATACAAATGTAATATGAATGTATATACAGTTAGAAATCACTCCATTTTTGCATGTTTAATACGAGTGGGGACTTGTCCCACTTTGTTTGCCGGCCTTTGAATGCCCCCCTCGAACTACTAAAGTGTACTATTCCCCTTTTTTCTTTAAATTATTTGCTCCCAAATGCTGATACTATGTGGGAATACATAAAGGTCAGATTTGATGAACTTATTGAGTGTCAAAGTCCAGGCTCATGCTGGTGGATGGCGGGTCTGGATTCATTTAGTGCAGGAGTCGGGAACCTTTTTGGCTAAGAGAGCCATGAAGACCAGATATTTTAAAATGTGTATCTGTGAGAGCCATATACATTTTTTTAAACATTGAATGCAATAAAATGTGTGCATTTTTATGTAAGACCAACAGTTTTAGATATAATGGGCTCTAATTACGTAGACCAGGCACACTACCCCACGCCAAGGGGGTGTGGCCAGCACACTTTCGTGAGCAGCGCAGTGTCTAATAATAAATCAAATACTTGCTGCCATTAATGCAACTTCTGCTGCTGCATGGTTTTGCACCGTACTCCGTATATTTCATTCTTTTGGCCATCTTCACCAGAAGGCTTGGTTCTGCAGCTTTAGCTAGGTGACTATTTGACTAAAGGAGGAAAGTTTACATTTACATGTTTTTTTGACATCTCAATGACCGAGGTAGACTACAGCATTACCCAGTAATAATCAAGTTTTGGTGTTTGACCTGGAAAATATCAGGAAAGATAGATATGGTCGGCCGTATTGCAGTAGAAAATAGATGGACGAATTAAAATGCATAAGAAAGTTGTTGATTTTGAATATTATTTTTAACAGTCATTTCTGTGATGTTTACTTTAAAATGTTAGCAAAAATGCATTTTTATTGTGGTAAGAAACGCTTGAGAGCCAGATACAGTCATCAAAAGAGCCCCACCTGGCTCCCGAGCCATAGGTTCCCTACCTCTGATTTAGCGCTTTTAATTTGATGGTTTTTGTCATCATTTCACACACTATGTAATAAATAAGATAAATTGCATTGCTATAATGTACGTATTTTTTGCTCATGTGTTGAAAATCTTTCCCGGTGACTAGCTAGTGGGATGCTAATGCTACTTCAGCCATGGTGACACTGACACAAGCCCCCAAATAGCTGTCCTCGATTATGCCTGCTGGTATGACAAGGTAGCGCCGTATAAATAACAAAAATAGCAGCGGCGTTCCATCTTTTCATAGCGACAGTAGACGCAAATAAGTTTGGTCTTGTTGCAAGCGCCATCTGCCAGGGCTTTGAACCTACACCTACTGTTTAAAATACTCTTTTCTCCCGCTTGTGGCTCCACATCCACTGTGCGTACATTAATTGCGTGTCAAAAAAATAGTGCTATTAAAGAAAACTTGGGTTAATGCTTTAACTTTGACCACCCTAGTGTGTGTGTGTGATATATGTACACATATATGGGTATATATAGAAACAGCTATACGTATCTACACACAACTACCTGCACACTCTCTCGCTGGCCTCTCGTTCCGCCTCCTGGCAACGCACAAGCTCCGCCTCCAAGCTCTGCTTGTCATTCGCTAGCTGCTGCAGCTGAGCCAGCAGGGGTGGAGCCTCCTGAGGGCCATCAGCGGGGACCGGGGGCGGAGACTTGACAAGTTGCACAGCGCTGAAAGAAGACATCTTTTATTTTGGTGACGTGATCATCAAAAAAATCATCAAAAAAAAAAAAAGCTTGATGTTTTTTTGTATTGATAATATATTGATCAAGCACACATTTTTGTCAATTCCTTCTACGGCCGGGGTGGAAAATCAAAATGTTATCTAAAATGTTCTCTACATGCCGCCTTTACGTCTCCAGGAAAAGTTTTGATACTTTGTTGTAAAAGTTCCTGGTGAGTTTGCATATATAATCCTCCATTTTGGCATCAAAATTAATTCATTCGTTAAGCGGAGCGTTAAAATATATTGAATCCATTTGACTTTCTTCTAAAAAAAATTATTTCAGCGGTACTGCAAGTGCCTCCCATATGACATTTGTATGTACAGTAAACCTCGGATATATCGGATTCAATTGTTCCCACTGGTTTTGTCCGATATAAGCGAAATCCGTTATATGCGTATACCGGAAAATGTCCGTTTTACGCATATATGGGATTTATATCCGGTATATGCGTAAATGGGATTTTATCCGTTATAAAAAGGCACTTCCTTGACTATGTTTCCAATGTACCTGGACTGGGCAATGAAGAGAGACGTAAGGTAATGAGAATTGAACTTTATTGGACTCTGAGCATAACAAATTGTTAATTAAGCTAGGCCCTGTTACGCCCGTCAGGCCTACGTTATTTCCAATAGTGAGGTTAAGATCTCATTCAATAAATCCCAGGGTGTTTTCTGGCAGCATTTGCCAGAATCACCCAGTTTCGTCGGCATTAAAAATGTCCTCTGCTTTAAAACGTCTCAGAATGTCAGCTAGCTTCGGAGCGCCACGATGCGGCCATCCGATATATGCGAGGGAAATTTCATGGAAATGCATTGGAGATTTTGTCCGAAATAGGCGAAATCCGTTATAAAAAATCCGATATATGCAATGAATTTTTATTGGAAATACATTACAGAAAAATCGGTTCTTTTTTATCTGTCCGTTGTGAGCGAATTTCCGATATATCCGAGTCCGATATATCCGAGGTTTACTGTATATTGATCGAGCACACATTTTTGTCAATCCCTTCTACGGCCGGAGTGGAAAATCAAAATGTTATCTAAAATATTATCTACTTGCCGCCTTTACGTCTCCAGGAAAAGTTTTAATACTTTGTTGTAAAAGTCTGATCGCCTCCTGGTGAGTTTGCGTATATAATCCTCCATTTTGGCATCAAAATTAATTAATTCGTTAAGCCCAGCATTAAAATATATTGAATCCATTTGACTTTCTTCTAAAAAAATGTTTCTTATTGTCTGATTATCGAGAATAATGATGTCGTACTTGCATTAAAATACATTAGACTGGCTGTGGACCGTCATGTGATGTAAAAAACATTACAGTGTTGACAAACACAAAGTGATCCAACTGAGATGGTAGGCGGGGCTTGCGGACTAAGCCCAAAGGGCGTGTTCACGGTGGCCCCACCTTAGGTTTCCCCCTGTATTTGATCAGGAAATCTGCATGGAACAACATGGAACTGCCATGTTGAACGTCTGGTGACCATTATGAGAATGTGAGAGCCGTAAATTTGACACGGCACCGCCCCATTCACACCTATGACCTTTTAACACGAACCAGTCACATGACACAGGTGAGAAAAAGTGATATTTAGGCCCAATTTGTACAGTTCAAATTTGGGTTAATCTATTATCCAAACCGTACACCGCCCATTAAGTGTCACGTGATGACAGTCTGACCTGGTATTGACTTGTAGCGCGTGCTCGCCCTCCAGTCGCTTCTTGTCCATCATGGCCGCGTCTCGCTCTTTATGAAGTTTGATCAGCTTGTCCTGATTGGACAAAAAAACCAAACGAGCAACTTTTAAGAGTTCACGTGTTAACTTCTGAGCAAACGTCCTCGTCTTGCAGAGCCACCGTGCACAAAAAACAATTTAACGTTGATTAAGAGGAGATCAACATCTTGATCTTCATTCAATAACGGGCTTCATTAAGCGTCTCATTACATATGCGTCAACTTGACTTTTACATCCCGAACGACGCTTTTTAAACATCACAATTCATTCAGCAACACTTCACAACACAACGCCTTTTCCTCAATTACTAGTTTCCTGTTCCCTCACCTCTACCCTCCTGTTCCCTAGTGCCTAGTTTCCTTGTTTCTCGCCTCGTTTAATAAGCAAATATTTCATGTTTTCATGCTGGACATCGGTTCCGTTTCTTCGCTGAGGGGGCCATGGTGTCACTCAGGACAGGAAGTGTGCAGGTGGCGTCCAGTGGGGATGAGAGAGATGGCCGCGCTATGCTAATGAGCCCTCATGAAGAGGAAGGAAAGAAGGGTCAGTGTGTGTTTTATCCAGCAGAGTCAGACCAGTGGCTTCAAACGAGTCCCCGCACGTTAATGGCAGTAATATGCAAATGAGGTCATCTGAAAGCATGCAAGCCAGCCGACCTTTAACATAACGAGTTAAGGTTGCGGGAGGTGAGTGTGTGTGTGTGTGTGTGTGTGTGTGTGCGTGCGGTGAGGAGCGTGCGCGGCGAGGAGTTACGCCACAAACAATGGCTTCAACAAAGCATCTCGACTCGAGCTGGATATGGCGCATTGGGCTTCAAGCCGCGGCCCGTGTCAGCATTTGGACTCGACGTCAGCTGTTAAATTAAAACCGTCTCCAGGCACTAATCCCCGCCCCCTCCCCCCCCCGACTCTCATTAAGGGACTTGGAGCGCTACATTAATAACAAAATGTCACATTTCAGCAGCAGGAAACAGACGGAGCCTAAATGCACATAACTAAAAAAAAAAGCTAATAATGAAGACCACATTATCATCATCATCATCATCATCATGTGTGTGTACCTTGCTCGCCCTCTGCTGTCTCTCCTGCATCACTTCCTGTTCCAGTCGTCTACACTGCAGACACAAAGTTGACACAAACACATGCTAACATCATCTTCATCGACAGGAAGGTCGTGAATGTATTGGCGGGAGTGGAACCAGCAACCTGCAGCAGCACAGACTTAATAAGCTTGTAATGACCTGATATTACCTGAATAAACATACAGTAATGTGATTGTCATCAATAACAGGAAGGTTATGAACTTATTGGTGGGAATTGAACTAGCAACCTGCAGCAGCACAGACTTAATAAGCTTGTAATGACCTGATATTACCTGAATAAACATACAGTAATGTGATTGTCATCAATAACAGGAAGGTTATGAACTTATTGGTGGGAATTGAACTAGCAACCTGCAGCAGCACACATTTAATATGCTTGTAATGACCTGATATTACCTGAATAAACATACAGTAATGTGATTGTCATCAATAACAGGAAGGTTATGAACTTATTGGTGGGAATTGAACTAGCAACCTGCAGCAGCACACATTTAATAAGCTTGTAATGACCTGATATTACCTGAATAAACATACAGTAATGTGATTGTCATCAATGACAGGAAGGTTATGAACTTATTGGTGGGAATTGAACTAGCAACCTGCAGCAGCACACATTTAGTAAGCTTGTAATGACCTGATATCACCTGAATAAACATACAGTAATGTGATTGTCATCAATAACAGGAAGGTTATGAACTTATTGGTGGGAATTGAACTAGCAACCTGCAGCAGCACACATTTAATAAGCTTGTAATGACCTGATATTAACTCAATAAAGGCAGGCCTCCCCCTCTTTTCTAATATTTCCCACAAGTCCCGGCAGCGGCGGGCAGATAATCCCTGAGAGATGAGGAGAGGGAGCAAGGGATGGCGAGCAGCGGGGGGGAGGAGAGGAATCCTCCAGCATGGAGTGTTCTCTCTCTTCTTCTCCGGCGGGGATTACGCTCGCATTGAAACATATTTGAGGCGCAAAGGCGGAATTAAGGTTTTACTGTGGAGGGGTGGTGTTAATGCAGAGGGGCGGGTGTTAAAAGATGGCTGACACTAGCAGGACTTAGCGGCGTGCGAGCGGCTGAGTTGGATGGCGCCGGCCCGGGTTAATGGAGCGCTAGTGGAAGCGAGGCGAGCGAGGAACAGGCAAAGATGGAGGAAAAGGTGGATTACAAATATTTATCAGAGGTGCAAAGATACGCAGAATTCATGGTGCGGTTTGGTATGTTTGTGTTATGGTTCAGTATTTTGAATTTGTCATTTGAATTTTATTGAAAGTCCAGTTGTGCTGCACACACTTGGCAACATATAAGACCAAAAAATATATATAATAAAAATGTATCTGATGGAGATCCATGTGCATTCTTAGTGGGAGAGTAAATATTCCAAATAAATAAATAATATAATAACATTTTGTTAGTGATTTCAAATAACTTCATTATACAATTTATCAATATGAGTCACTTTGACCAGGATTCATGTTTCAGTTTGTAAGTGGACTTTAAGTATCAATATAATATAATATTAATACAATAATAATATAATAATAATGTAATAATAATATAATATAATATAATATAATATAATATAGAATAATATAATATAATATAATTATAATATAATATAAATTTATTAATACAATAATAATATAATAATAATGTAATAATATAATATATGTAATAATATAATATATAATATAATTATAATATAATATAAATTTATTAATACAATAATAATATAATAATATAATATAATATAATATAATATAGAATAATATAGAATAATATAGAATAATATAGAATAATATAATATAATATAATATAATTATAATATAATATAAAGAACATTTCTATTCAATCTTGTCACACAACAATTGAATTCAACTCAATGGGGGTTCCAAACCCCATTCCAAACTACATTGCCAGTTGGGCAGGTATCGAAAATGTACTCTAAAAGCCCCATAAAGTAGGACAAACTAACAAACAAAAGCTTATCTTAACTCTACGTCTTTTAGCAACATGTTCGGCTGTAATATAAACTTCTACAAAAGGAACGTTTTTAAAAATACGGCCATTAAATGGATCACGCCAACTGTGCTTGTAGCTCTGCTAAATTAGCAGTTAGCTTGATATGCTTTTGAACGGCACCGTTCGCTGGGCTGCGCAATATACTCCAATTGGAATCGGTGCGGTAGTTTCAATCACTGTGGTGCGAGCTAGCAGGCAACCGGAAGTCTGCTGCTGTGTTTCCTGTTGTTCGATACACATGCGTACCGAACAGTGAACCCTCTATTGAACCGTTCGATACAGATACACATATTGTTGCACCCCTAATATTTATATATATATATATATATATATATATGTGAATGTGTATTACAGTAGGATGCTTCTACTATCATCTTTCCTCGACTCAGCTCGGGATGTGCAAGTGAAAACAAAATATAAAAAGTTAGACTGTGAAAAAGCATGCCAAAGTGGTGCTAAATAAATCAAATTTTTTTCTCAATATTTTCTCCAAACGTTGGAATAATATGGGTTTTCATCCCATATTTCAAGACAAGCTAAAAAGGGGCCACTGTCACTCATCTTGTATCTTGAATTATCTGTATGGATCTTATATCAGATATCAGAGGTGGTCGATCAACAATAAGTTTATTGAAAATGTGCCGCCACTCCAAAAAAAAAAAAAGTCCCTCATCGCACGGACAATTTTAAGTGGGCTTTGGGATTCGCCCCCCCGTGTGAGTGAGTTTAACAACCCTGCTAATCTAACCACCCACTGCTCCTCAACTTGACTATTATTAATAATAATACACTTCATAATAATTCATTCTATCTGCCTCTTCATGAAGCTTTTTTATGATTTTTTATGATGTTTATGATGAATATTGCATCTACCGAGTTGTGGGGCGAGATAGAACACCATCATGTCGAGAGAGAGAGAGAGAGAGAGAGCGTGACAGGGAGAGTCACCTTGGCGAGCGACCTGTCTCTCTCGTCCATCACGGCCTTCATCTCCTGACTTGTGATGTCATGACGTCTTTGCGTTGCCTGCCGCAGACGTTGAACCAGGGCGGAGCCAAAGCGTGTGACCTCCTGCACGGAGGCGGAGTCACAAACACGCTGAAGGAGTTCCTCGACTTCCTAAAAAACAAAACAAAAAGTTACCGACCCGTCCCTAAACATGGTAGACAATTTAAAAAAAAATGACTTACCAGGTCACAGTCTTCTAACGCCATCGTGTCGGAGTCACTTCTAAACACACACACACACATTTACATCAGTTTTCTATATTACAATATATGCAGTTTCTCCCACAGTACTAAATCTACATATGGCGATGCTGGGTTGGCGTTCCGCTCAATTCACTTTTGCAGAAGTGAGTAAACAAGCAACACAAATATGTTTACAAATTAGGGCTGTCATGTGATTCAAATGTGTCATCACATATTTAATCACTGCATTTCATTCATATAAAAGATAAATGACAAAAATTCAAATTCAAATCAAGCTAGAAGATACCACACATGTCTG
Organism: Doryrhamphus excisus; assembly: GCF_030265055.1. NCBI lineage: Eukaryota > Metazoa > Chordata > Actinopteri > Syngnathiformes > Syngnathidae > Doryrhamphus > Doryrhamphus excisus. The sequence goes on from NC_080478.1 coordinate 2,146,590, forward strand.
AAAATGTATCTCTCTAACCGTGTTATGAGCATGAGGGCTGGGGGGCCCATCTTATCATTGGTCATACTATTTATTCTTTATATATTATTATTATTATGGGCATGCCTGCAATACTGAGCCACCATTGACAGCCGCAAAGCAGCAGAGGAGAAGTGTTTGTGAGTTGGGGATACATACAGTAAACCTCGGATATATCGGATTCAATTGTTCCCACTGGTTTTGTCCGATATAAGCGAAATCCGTTATATGCGTATACCGGAAAATGTCCGTTTTGTGCATATATGGGATTTATATCCGGTATATGCGTAAATGGGATTTTATCCGTTATAAAAAGGCACTTCCTTGACTATGTTTCCAATGTACCTGGACGCGCAGGCAACGCTGCAAACGCTGCAAATGACGTCGTATAGCGGCCTGTCACGATTCGGCAAATCGGAGCGCCACGATGCGGCCATCCGATATATGCGAGGGAAATTTCATGGAAATGCATTGGAACGGGACTGGAGATTTTGTCCGAAATAGGCGAAATCCGTTATAAAAAATCCGATATATGCAATGAATTTTTATTGGAAATGCATTACAGAAAAATCGGTTCTTTTTTATCTGTCCGTTGTGAGCGAATTTCCGATATATCCGAGGTTTACTGTATATGGTATTGGAATTACACTACTGCTCTTAAGTTAATTACGCAAAAAAACAATGTAATTAATGAAGCGTTAAGGCGTATTTTTGACAGCTCCAAATTACAAATTAACTTTCTTTTGCGCTTGTTTTTGTTGTTTTTTTTTAATGTCACAAACAAGACTGAGCTTCCCGGGAGTGCTTTTAGCTGGAGGAGGGGCCCACAGCCACAGTCTGTAAAAGTCACTTCACTAGATTGTTACACTGATCCTTCCTGCTACATGTTCTTATTCTCGGTCAAACTAGGTATGTTATAACGTGTTTATGAGCGAGGGCAAACTGGTAAAACCAAGTCTATTTGAGGTGGCACTGATATGCATGTTGGTTCTTGCATGTTTCATGGTGGTTAATACTTGGTTCTTGTTCCTCGGTGGTTCACACGGGTTCTTGTTGGTTCGTGAAATGCGTTTTTGGTTCTTGTTTGTTTCATGGTGGTTCACACATGTTGGTTCTTGGTGGTTCTCGCACGTTTTTGTTGATTGGTTGTTTCTCGGTGGTTCATAGAGGTTCTTCTTTATCTCTTGGTTGTTCATACAGGTTCTTGTGGTTTGTTTGTTCCGTGTTGGTTCATACAGGTTCTTGTTTGTTTCATGGTGGTTCACACGTTGGTTCTTGGTGGTTCTCGCACGTTTTTATTGGTTGGTTGTTTCTTAGTGGTTCATAGAGGTTCTTCTTTATCTCTTGGTTGTTCATACAGGTTCTTCTTTATCTCTTGGTTGTTCATACAGGTTCTTCTTTATCTCTTGGTTGTTCATACAGGTTCTTGTGGTTTGTTTGTTCCGTGCTGGTTCATACAGGTTCTTGTTTGTTGCTTTGTGGTGCACACAAGTTCTAGTAGGTTCTTATTGGTTGTTGTTAGCTTTTGGTAGTTCTAGTGGTGAAGGCGCTAAAACTGTGATCTGTTCTTCTTCTCCAGGGAAGTTCTTCATTGAGCCTGCTGCTGTTTTGCTGTAATAAACTGTAATAAGATGGCCGATGCGGCGCCGCTCTGCGGGGAACAGCAGGTAATGAAAGACCAGCCGTCTCCAATAAAGCTCCTCTAACACCACGCTTACAGCTCGGCAGCTCGCCTCACGTCGCGGCGGCGTACTTCACACTCATGCACACACAGACACGCAGGCACAATGGTGCCAGCCAGTGCCATTACTCAGATTAGGGGTCTGAGCAACAATTAAATCCTCATTTTGGAATACTTTCTACGGTTGAACGTTGAATTGTTGAGTAAGAATTTCATAGAAATCCTTTTAATAGACAATCGACATCCCAGAATAATCACTTTCACAACAACAGACGCACGCCAACATCAATGTATAGCACACCGACGTTAACACATCATGTACACATTCACAATTTGAACGCAGTCACACACACACACACACACACATGCGCGCACACAGCCCTGACAGATGGAACATGATCGTCCATATTCGCTCCCTCATAAAAAGGATTGTGACCGCCATATCAATCACCCTTCATCCTGGACTGGGGGGAATTTTGTGTGTGTGTAGTTTTGGGGGGGTTTAATCTCTAATTAGATTTGCGTGTGTATTTGGCAGCTCCTCGGCTGACGAGAGCTCTTTTTCTCAGCTTTTGATCAAGAACTGGAGGTTTACTTTCCACAAGCCAACAAGTGAAATGTTATTGTCTTAAATAGTTTTTACACGGACCAATCACAAACATTTAACTGTTACTGATTTCATCCACGGTCTACTCGGTTTAACCAATGCGATCGGATATCTGGTTTGACAAGCCGACGTCTGCACCGGGAACAGCCTCCTGCTGATAAGAATGCGACATACATCTTTAAATGGATTGTGGAGACATGCACCAAGTACGGCAAGAGAAGCAGAAGATCTTTTAAATAACGCGAGAACCTGGGCTGCCGGGAAACGGACTGCCGCGCATGCTCCATAGCTTACCATGACTGAAGAGGAGAATGAATGTAAAGAGTGGGACGCGTGTTAGCTAGCTAGTCACCGCCAAACATTTCAACACAGTAAAAAAAAAAGTTTGGAATATTTTTGGATTTTACAGGAAGGATTCAAAACTGGACCAGTCAGACCAATAGAGGCTTTGTAACTTGTTTACGTTGAAATGTTGCACCTACGCTCAATCTGAAATGTTGCACAGGATGACAATTTTAGGATGGCATTATTGACCTTTACCCTTTTCATTGCACCCATGTGACAAATAGTTCTATTGATGCTATTGACACATTTTGGCCACTTTTGAGGAGGTTTTTGCACTCTTAAATAATTATAATGGACTGAAGGTTAAGACGGGCAGCACGGCGGTCGAGTGGTTAGCGCGCAAACCTCACAGCTAGGAGACCAGGGTTCGATTCCACCCTCGGGCCATGCATGTTCTCCCCGTGCATGCGTGGGTTTTCTCCGGGTACTCCGGTTTCTTCCCACATTCCAAAAACATGCTAGGTTAATTAGCCACTCCAAATTGTCCATAGGTATGAATGTGAGTGTGAATGGTTGTTTGTCTATATGTGCCCTGTGATTGGCTGGCCACCAGTCCAGGGTGTACCCCGCCTCTCGCCCGAAGACAGCTGGGATAGGCTCCAGCACCCTCTGTGACCCTTGTTAGGATAAGCAGTAGAAAATGAATGAATGAATGAATGAAGGTTAAGACAGGCGGCACGGAAGTCGAGTGGTTAGCGCGCAGACCTCACAGCTAGGAGACCAGGGTTCGATTCCACCCTCGGGCCATCTCTGTGTGGAGTTTGCATGTTCTCCCCGTGCATGCGTGGGTTTTCTCCGGGTACTCCGGTTTCCTCCCACATTCCAAAAACATGCTAGGTTAATTGGCAACGCCAAATTGTCCATAGGTATGAATGTGAGTGTGAATGGTTGTTTGTCTATATGTGCCCTGGGATTGGCTGGCCACCTCTCGCCCGAGACATTCCAAATATAACAGGCAGAAAAATATCAATATAAAATTAATTCATTCATTTTCTACCACTTATCCTCACGAGGATCACAGGAGGTGCTGGAGCCTATCCCAGCTGTCTCCGGGCGAGAGGCGGGGTACACCCTGGACTGGTGGCCAGCCAATCACAGGGCACATATAGACAAACAACCATTCACACTCACATTCATACCTATGGACAATTTGGAGTGGCTAATTAACCTAGCATGTTTTTGGAATGTGGGAGGAAACCGGAGTACCCGGAGAAAACCCACGCATGCACGGGGAGAACATGCAAACTCCACACAGAGATGGCCGAGGGTGGAATTGAACTTCGATATAAAATATAGAATGTAAAATATTGATCCATCGAACAAAAAGATGTTTGTTTAGCACGTTTGAAGACGCTAGTGCGTGTGCGTGCGCGTTACCTAGCAGCTTGCTGCAGTTGACTGACACGATGTAGAGCCTCATCTCGCTCCTGATTGGCCAACAATACTCGAGACATCAGAGCCTCGTCTCTGTCCTTGTGAGCACATAACAGCTGGTCCAGCAACTCTGACAAGTGAGGACATTTTGACGTACATGAAAGACATTTAGAGATGTTTTAAGTTTTATTAGCAATGACATTTACATATTACATATTACATATTACATATTGTGTGTTTATGCATGTGTGGATTAAGACGTGTCCCCATGAAGAAATGATTTTTCTGGTCCTCACCTGAAGGTCTTTCCCAGGCTTCGGCTTCCTTCTGCTCCGCCCTCAGCTCCACCTCCCTCCTCTGTAGCTCCTCCTCCTTCAGGCTCAGCTGGTCAAGCAGCTGGAACAAAGAGTCGGGTGTTCATGTACCGTGGTGGTGGTGGTGGTGTGGTGGGGTTTCAGTGGTGGCCTTTCCAACCTTCTTGTTGGTGTCTCTCAGTGCATCCAGCTCCCTGAGTAACAGCGCCACCTTCTTGTCTCTGTCCAGAGGTGGAACCTGGTCAGAAGACGCTGTGGCGTCTTGACGGCTGCTGGAGGAAACAATAGGATTAGGCCGGTTAGGTCCACGTGGACAGAACGAAGACATGTTTCAGATTTGTCCATCATGGACCACTCGGTCTCGGGTATCGCCCAGTTTGGGAACCTGCTAGAGTCGTGTTTGCACCCTGCCACCACTTGATCTGGATGCTGTCAGGTCAGTTGTTTCGGGGGTGGCTCGCGGCCTGAGAAGATGTGAGGTGATGGGATGGAGGCAGGCTCTTTAATAAGAAGCTGCAGAATTTTTCTCATATCACCTTAAAGGTCACACTTCTTCTTAGCGTAATAAAGCGGGTAAATAATATATGTTAATTGACTGTTTCTAATATCAAGTCCTCCTAATCAACTTTTCCTTTCCTATTTCGGTCTCTCATAAAAATGTCAATTTAATATTCACATTGATGTTTTTGTCAAAAAGACAAAGAAAGATGAAGTTTAATCAAATGTGTAATCAGCTTTTCAATAACGCTTACAGGGTCCAAAATTAAAGTTGACTGTTGTGTCCTTATAAATGTTTCAATGTGTTTCTTTATGTTTGCCGACTCAATTCCACATTCGTTAAGCTCACCTGCTGACGAGTCCACTCACTGATGGACCTGCAGAGGCAGCAGACTGTCCTCCTCCATCCCACATCTCAGGCCACAGAGGAGAGCGTGTATTGGGTGAAAGGTCCGCCTCCACGTCTCGGACACCTCCTGAGGTTCTGGAGGACACCTGATGAACCGCCCCGCTGTGTGACGGAAGCGGGGGGCAGCTGGAACGCGGAGAGCTTGGGAGAACCTGGAGGACTGGGGATTGAACAAGACCAAGACGGTACTGGTTGACAAAAGAGAAGAAGCTCACAAGGACTCTGAGAAGGTCTGCAAGAAACCTGCTTACCTGCAGGCCGTTCAGCTGGCTCTGGACTGGATCTGCGAGGAATGAGAAAAAAAATCGACACATTTTTAGCAAACAGTCCTGTGACATATTTTACACCCGAGGGCGCAAGCACTATTTAACTGTTCAGCTTATTCAGGCACACTATGCATCTACAACAGGGGTCTCAAACTCAATTTACCTGGGGGCCACTGGAGCTAGGGTCGGGGCAAGGCTGGGCCGCATCAGGTTTTCCAAAAAAAAAAAAAAAAACGCATTTATTAAAAACAGAAAAATATACAAAATTTTTCAGTGCTTTGGTTCCGATTTTCTACAATAAAAGCTCTGATAAAACATTCCACTGTTCTCAAATATCTTCATTTTTATTTTTCTGCACAAAATAAGATGAAAAATAAATAAATCAAGAATAAAGAAAATCAATCAGTAATAAATAAATATAATAATAATAATAAAAACTTAAGAAAGCACATATAGTTGGTGGGTAGACAAATTATTTTTTCACATTAAAATGAACAAAGCATTATTAGAGCCCTGTAGACATGACAAAACACGACTATAGTCACATTTATACTCTTTTTATTTACAACATATTGCGCAACTACAGGGTCTTGAGACACATGCTAACTCGCAAACTAGAGAGCTAGCGACCTAAACGGTAGCCTCCAAGTTATTTCCTTTCAACTTAAATAGCCAAAAACTTACCACTTCCACACGGATAGGGAGGATAACTATTAACAGTTATTTAACCTTTAACATGAACATGAATCAAACGTAATAATAATTTTTTCTGGGTACATGATACCATACAGCATCCATATCAAACTTGCGCGGGCCGCACTAACATTAAACTTTCATATCAAGGCGGGGGCCACAAACTAGTGTCCTGCGGGCCACATTTGGCCCGCGGGCCGCATGTTTGAGACCCCTGATCTACACTATACCTGTCTACACAAGAGATGTACACCATACACAAAATTGGGTGTATGAGACACGACAACATTTTAACACTACTTTTAAGTAATATTAATGATGATTATAATGATGGTAATAATGATAAAGATTATAACAATAATGATAATAATTATAATAATAATAATATTATTACAGTGATAATAATAACAGGGGAAACAAGACAGTGGCATGAACATGATTATATCCTGTAAAAAGGGGTAGGCATTTATAAGCTTTTGCTTCTGCCTACTCCTTTTGGGCTTGGGATCAGAAAGCTGAATACAAATGTAAATAATGGAAAGTTATATTTTGATTGATGTAAGAAAAGCACTGTAATGTTTCACATATTTGCCCAAATAAAGGGAAAAAAAAAAAAAAGAAATTTACAATGAAAAAACATGTCAGAAAATATCGCAATCTGCTAATTCCGACTAAGTTCCACTCTTGTGCACTGTGTGTATGTTACTGGTGTGACCTCCACCCACTGAGACAAAGAGACTGCATGACTGACACAAGGGCTCACTCTGTTCATCCCATCGTTGTATGGAACAAACTTACCAAGGTGAGGAACCCCAATGCACAGAGTGAGTCCTCTGCCTCCATATTTGGAGGCGAGATATGAGGAAAACAGAAACAGATGCACATGGCGATATACCGAAGCTGGCAAAATGGTTGAGTTTATTTTCATTTATTGTGTGACTAATTCACTAATCTATTATTGTCCCAGGCCAAGTGCCTTCATGAGATATCTTCTTTCCTGAATGGGAAATCTTCACATTTTAATCTTGGGAGATTCTGGTGACACCTCTAATCTACATTAATCCACACCATAACACTGGAATGGACTACAAGAGCACCAAAATGAAGTTTTGAGTGAGAACTACAAAATGGAAGAAATGCAAAATAACTCCATGATTGTGAGGGAGTTCAAGGGAGGAGCTGGTCCGTGATGTCAAGAGAGCACAGTCAGCAAGGAAAAGCTTTAGGATGACACTTTACCGCCATGAATAGAAGTCCTGCAGCGCCTGCAAGGTCCTGCTGCTCAAGACGACGCATGTACAGACCAGTTGGAACTATTGACATGGAAACGCCTGATTGACTTGGGATGAGAATGAGATGTGGTCACAAGACACCAAAAATTGAGCTCTTTGCCATGAAGTGGACAGGACGTGTTTGAAGACAGAGAAATGGCAAAGTCAGGCTCGGAGGGGGAAACATTCTGATTTGGGGATTTTGAGTGTCCCAACAAGTTTTTGAGGTATGAGCTTTGCTGGCTCCAGATACCTCATCTGGAACTGCAAGGCCATAATACACCATGCCTCTTTCAGGGGGCACTGCAGATCATGTCATTACCTGTAAGTGGGGCTCAGTTTTTGCTGTCCAGGTGAAGGAAGTCGCTGTCGAAGCTCTTGGTTCACTTTTGGGTTATCTGCGAAGATTGAAGATGAAAAAGGTTTTCTGGAAATATCTGATATTCCCAGATAAATATATTCCCGGGGAAATCGATCCATCACAACCGGGCTGTTCAGGTTGTCTTAGAAGATGTTTGGCCTCTCATCCGAGCTGGCTTCATCAGTTCCTGTTGAACGACTCGGCGGGACGCACGCATAGGACAGCTCTAGGCGAAACGTCTTTTAGAACCTGAACAGTCCGGTTGTGATGTGTTTGAATGCCAGTTCGATGCCCTGGATGGATGAGAATTTTCACAGGCATCTGAGACGTTTTAGCAGATCAGCCCAACTACAGTAAACCTCGGATATATCAGACTCGGATATATCGGAAATTCGCTCACAACGGACAGATAAAAAAGAAGCGATTTTTCTGTAATGCATTTCCAATAAAAATTCATTGCATATATTGCATTTTTTTTATAACGGATTTCGCCTATTTCGGGCAAAATCTCCAGTCCAAGAACACGTAGCAGGAAGGATCAGTGTAACAATCTAGTGAAGTGACTTTTACAGACTGTGGCTGTGGGCCCCTCCTCCAGCTAAAAGCACTCCCGGGAAGCTCAGTCTTGTTTGTGACATTAAAAAAAACAACAAAAACAAGCGCAAAAGAAAGCTAATTTGTAATTTGGAGCTGTCAAAAATACGCCTTAACGCTTCATTAATTACGTTAATGTTTTTTTGCGTAATTAACTTAAGAGCAGTAGTGTAATTCCAATACCATATACAGTAAATCTCGGATATATCGGACTCGGATATATTGGAAATTCGCTCACAACGGACAGATAAAAAAGAACCGATTTTTCTGTAATGCATTTCCAATAAAAATTCATTGCATATATCGCATTTTTTATAACGGATTTCGCCTATTTCGGACAAAATCTCCAGTCCCGTTCCAATGCATTTCCATTAAATTTCCCTCGCATATATCGGATGGCCGCATCGTGGCGCTCCGATTCGCCGAATCGTGACAGGCCGCTATACGACGTCATTTGCAGCGTTGCCTGCGCGTCCAGGTACATTGGAAACATAGTCAAGGAAGTGCCTTTTTATAACGGATAAAATCCGATATATGTGTAAAACGGACATTTTCCGGTATACGCATATAATGGATTTCGCTTATATCGGACAAAACCAGTGGGAACAATTGAATCCGATATATCCGAGGTTTACTGTAATATCATTGTTGGCTTCGTTGACGCCATTACAGCTCGTCCCCTCAATAAATTCAGTACTTCAGTAGGCATTAGTAGTGGTAATAGTATTCTTGTTATTTACATATTACAATGATTGTGGCTTGCAGTGGTCTATAGTCTGGTCTAGGTCCTGATTCTGATCATGATACTAGTTCTTTCTGATTCGAACTGGTCTTTGATCTTGTGTCCGATCCTGGTCTTGTGTCTCACCCTGTCGGGTCCAGGTTGTGACTTTGGTGTTAAGCAGGAAGCTGTATTACGGACTTTTTAGTCACTTTGAAAGTTGGCCGATACGTCCTCTGGTCTCTTGTGGACTCTCATGAATGTGAACAGTTTCAGACAGAGTCATAACGAGCTTAAATCCTTCTAAATGAGCCTTCACGCCTCGCACTTCCTTTGAAGTCTTGTCAAAGATGGAAAAATGTGCGGAAAAAAGGGGAAACGCAAAGGCCAATCAGGGGTCCAATCTCAGTTAACCAATGAGGAGGAAGAGACGGCGGCAGGGGTGCTGCCCCCTCCTCCCCCTCATGAAATAGAAACTAAACTCCATTAATTTTTTAAGCTTCATTAATAGATTTTGTGCGCCAGGCGCGGCGCAGGAAGTTTGCGGTGTTTTCCAGCTGACTGCATGAATATTAATGACAGTGTCGAGCTGATTAAATAAGCTTCAGCTCAAATCCAACACAATCCAGCTCTGATCTTTCCCGCCGCGCCGCCGCTGCCGTGAATTTCCATGGCGACATTACTTGAAGAAGAACACACACAATAAAAGTGCCGCACGCTAACGCTAAGCCTTCGCTCCTCGTTCGGCAAAACAAACTCGGACAGTCACATCGAATTCATCACAAATCAACAACACCGTTTCGTATAGTCATTAGACACTGCACATGCTCGTTTGGAAAACACTGAAATGCTAAATGCTAACGAACTGAGGTGTACTAAAACACACATTAACAAATTGTAGAAGCAAATTCTTTGTTTTAAAAAAAAAGTCTTGTGAATTTTGTCCAAGCCTGAAAACTAAGAGTGTCAAATGATAAATTCTTTTTAGATTAATCACATTTTCAATGAATTAATCACCATTTACAACCACCTAGGTATACTTCAGGGTTGAAAATGAATAAATTACTGTGATGTCTTGTATTCTTCATGCTAGGAGTGACACTACCATTTGAAATACACTACTTATTTTTTTTTTTTTTTTACACACTAGGTGTATTTATACAATGTATCGGTATCGGCTCGGTATTGCTGATACCAACCGGAATTTTATTCGGTATCGTTTTAGAAAAGAAAGCTGCAGACAACAACAAAGCCATGACATCTGTTCTAGATTATTTTTAGCAGTGATAATAATCGATACCAGACTAACTAACTAGTGTTACTGATTATATTTTCTGTTACATCTGCTGTTGCTGGAGGTAGAGCTCGTCCGCTACACTTGACTTGGAGAACTACAACATACATGGAATTATTACATGTACTAGATACGCTTATTCCATACACACATAAACAACATGCAGGATCACACGCACACACACACACACACACACACACACACACACACACTTGCTGTGTGTTTTATTGCAAAGGGTGGCTTTATCTATTTTTGATCAACTGAAGTAGCCTCTGTGCTCGCATCATGTGCGAGCATGTGTGTGTGTGTGTGTGTGTGTTGGACCACCCAGTCTGCAGATTAAAAGCTTCACATGCCCCCCCCCCCCTTCCATTCACTCTCAGTCTTTTCATTACATTTATCTGTGTGTGTGTGTGTGTGTGTGTGAGCGCTTTGATCAATACGTGCATTCTGCGCTGTTATTGACAAGCATCACCCGCAGGGGGCGTCAAATGCTTCTTTTATTGCAAACAGTTCAATTGTCGATAGTAATTAAGGAATGAATAAAGTGCATTGTCATCCTTTGGCCAAGAGATGCAAGAGTTGTTTCCATGGAAACGGCTCATCATGATCCCGACTGCATTGTAATAAGCAGAAGACAGCATTACAGCTTGCGATGTGGCATAAATCGGTGGCTATGTTGAAGTAGTAGTGATTTGGACTTCTTAAGGTTATGGATTTGAACTTTCAATTAGCTGATGAACATCCAGTTTGAGTAGATATGTAGTTTTGTTGTACTATTTCCAATGTGATTACAATCCACCAGCATAAAATACATTTTCCCCGACTTCAGATAATGTACAATATTGTATTTGAGTCAAAAAGATTATTCTGAAAATGTCTAATAGCTCTTATGTTGCTGTGTAGACACAGCGCCACTCAGTGGAAGAAATCCCACACTACACCTTTGTCACATATTGAAAACATTTAGATTACTTTGTCATGTTGAACAAAGAATAAAGTTAGTGAAGGTGGTGACATTTTTTACACACATGTTGTTGTTTACCTCTGTACATGTCCACCAGCGAGTCTCGGAACTCCTTGCTTGGCGTCCATGTTGGCAAACTGGTCTGGTCTGGATTCTCCGAATTGTTTTTTCTGTGGGGAAAAAAATATCATCACTTTTTCTGACAGAACTATTTGCCTCCATGGTGCAGAAATGTTCTGTGACGCTTTATTTTACACACATACACACAAACACACACACCTCTTGTTGTTCACACCCAGCAAAGGGAATAGAAAACTGGTTCTTGTTGAGAACTGGTTCTCAGTGTTTCAGTTCTTTTTTTTTGACAACAATTCCCTTAATGAGTCCAGGTGATGCAAATCACACCAGAAACATGGCGCCCAAACTAAATTAATGCACAAAAGTTGGGTTTCAATGTACGAGAAAGGGCGATTTGCAGTACCTGCAAATGGATCTTTACCACGGAGGAAATACTACCAATATGCGGAAACATTTGCTTCAAATGAAAGTGTTTTTTTTTATCTGCCCCAGAGATGGGCACCATAAAAAAAAAAATAAAAAAATTCCCCAACCCTATTGGCACAACATATGATATGGACACCCTAGTATTCTGACCCTAGTATTCTCCCCAAGTCTTACTATGCTATCAAAACTAAATGCTGACTCATCGTGTTCATCTTACTGGTGGAGCAGCTGCAGCTGGAGATGACACATCTTCTTTTTAGCTTTCTGCACCGCAAGATGAACATCCGCCACTTTTCCGCAAGACGCCATGCACACAAGAGTCTTCATGGAAACCGGTAAACTGTACGCTCACTGTGATTGGCTAAGTGGGCACGCTGAAATTATTGATGAGTTCACAGGATCAGGTGACCAAAATAATACCTTTAATGAAACCAGCGTCAAGAAGAGACTTCACACGGCAGTCAGTCAATCGAGCTAACAACTGATAATACTTTCAAAAGACAACTACGGAATTATTCGCTCGTGTTTTGCTTCTCAAGCAGTTTGTTTAGCAGCTCCACATCCACTCGGTGTTTCATCACGAGTCGTCCGTTCAGGTGGAAGACAGGAATGTCCCACTTGTACTTGTCCCACCAAACTCGGTTCTCTGGAAGACTTATGTCCACCTGCTGGAGGACAAACTGACAGACACAACCTCGGTGAGGAGTCCGTGTCAGATCCAATTATCATTTATCATTAAGAGAATCATTTGGATCATTCACTTTGTGTTTGAACGGCTCCAGAACCTCTTTGGCTTGTTCGCAGAGTGGACATGGATCCTAAAAAAAAAAAAAAACGACAAAAAACGGATTTTATTGATCAATTTACCGAGTACAATGATCAGTACTAGCAAGCTTTTTGACTACTGCTTTGTACATTAATTAGTGACATTAGCTTCAACAAATAAAGTTTTTTCAAACGCCACTTTCAAGGCACAAAAAAAAGTCTTTCTGGTGTTACCTTGGTGAACAGAGTGAGAACAGGTAAGCGGGTGACGCAGTACCGTCTGACACATGACACACTTTGGAGCAAAAACATTACAATCTGAGAAGAGAAGAACACAAACAGGGGCTAACCTGGGGGGGTCACACCATCTATCGCAGCAGCTGACCAATCGCGGAGCAGGCAAGCCAACAAATTGTGTTTGAGGGTGACATCGCTGCAAGGTTATTACAACGCCTCCCACCGTCCCAGCATGCAATCCATTCCAGGAATGTTGGGCTACAATTTAGGGCCGGCATCCATTTGGCAGTGTGTCTTTGTGACGTCATCATGGTGTGCGAAGGTGGTCCAAATTTGTCAAAGGGTCCTTCCAATGCTTCCTTCTCTGGCTGCGTTTGGAAGTATTCAGCTAGACCAGGGGTCTCAAACACGCGGCCCGCGGGCCAAATGTGGCCCGCAGGACACTAGTTTGAGGCCCCCGCCTTGATATGAAAGTTTAATGTTAACTTTGATATGGATGCTGTATGGTATCATGTACCCAGAAAAAATTATTACGTTTGATTAATATTCATGTTAAAGGTTAAATAACTGTTAATAGTTATCCTCCCTATCCGTGTGGAAGTGGTAAGTTTTTGGCTTTTTAAGTATAAAGGAAATAACTTGGAGGCTACCGTTTAGGTCGCTAGCTCTCTAAGTTTGCGAGTTAGCATGTGTCTCAAGACCCTGCAGTTGCGCAATATGTTGTAAATAAAAAGAGTATAAATGTGACTATAGTCGTGTTTTGTCATGTCTACAGGGCTCTAATAATGCTTTGTTCATTTTAATCGGAAAAAAATCATTTGTCTACCCACCAACTATATGTGGTTTCTTAAGTTTTTATTATTTTCCGTTTTATTATTATTATATTTATTTATTACTGATTGACTGATTTTCTTTATTCTTGATCTTATTTTGTGTAGAAAAATAAAAAGTAAGATATTTGAGAACAGTGGAATGTTTTATCAGAGCTTTTCTTGTAGAAAATCGGAACCAAAGCAAAGTTTATTCATTTTTCTGTTTTTAATAAATGCGTTTTGTTTTTTTGTTTTTTTGGACAACCTGATGCGGCCCAGCCTCGCCCAGACCCGAGCTCCAGTGGCCCCCAAGTAAATTGAGTTTGAGACCCCTGATCTAGACTATCCTTCATGGACGTCCGTACCAACATTCTTCTGTGCCCAGCAACATGGCGGCACAAAGCGTAGATGATAAAATACAACGTCTAACAGGGAAGCCATTCACAGATGGAGAATACGTGAAAGAATCTTGAAAATGAAAAGAAGATATCTCTATCCAGAGACAGTCAAGGACGGGACCAACAAAAGTTATTGATGACAACTCAAGCAGGGCGTAAATACTTGTAAGCAAACAAAACTTAAATGCAGAAATGTCAACTCCGATGAGCTTTTTCATGTTCAAGTTGGCTACATTTTGTTTTAATTTCACTAAAAAAGGCTAAGAGGTTAGAGTTGAAATGATTTCAGAGCAGGCCTACACAAGCTCGATGCACTTTTATTTCAATTTTGTTGTTGTAACAGGTCAATTTTAAACTTTAACAGGTTCATAAGCTGTTATAATGTTTTGAGGCTCCTTGTTTTTATTGGAAGAGAAGCCTAAATGGCTGCCCCTGCCCTATCGCGTTGTCTTCAGGGAACGTACGAACTAAAACAATTCAACTCAACACTTTATGTAGGCTACATGTTGTTGAAATTATTATAGAAATATGCGAGTGTGCGTGGTGTGTTGAATAAAAGACACAAAATACTCAAAAACATACTCAACAAAGAAACTCAGACAGCAGTGAACGCTGATCTTCCATGTTAGTGTAAACGTAGAAGATGAAAATAGCGCTTCTAACACGCCTCGGTGTTTCTACATTGGTTGAAGGTAATGCAATAACTTTTTTGTAAAGTCGTCATCACTTCACATGATTTGAAACTTGATCAGCTTATTCATTTTCAAAAAGGCATAACTTTTTAAAAAGGAAAATGGCATTTTTTTTAAATGTTTCCAAAATCATTTGCACTCCTAATGCCAACACACGTATTTTCCCTTTTCTGTGGGTTCAAAAGAGGGAAAACAGTTAGCACAAGGCAGCTAACAATGCACGTAACGGGATGCACCTGGTTCACCTATAAGGCCCTCTATAATAAAACACCATCAATGTCCCATTTACACCACAAGGTGACCTACATATCAATCAAGCTATTTTTGACACTATTGTAGAAGTACTTTTCTGGCATAGTGACACCCTGCCTCAGTCACAACGCATCATGCCACTGCCGAGACGGCACAGAAACTCCCGGAGTTGCTGAGTCAGCAGTTGGAACTGAATTTACCAGTTCAACAAGGAGCACAAGTGCTGTGCTGAAAGATACGGCCATCCCATCAGTCAGCATCCCAGCCAGAGCGGACATGGCGACTGTTTTGTTCTGTTATTTTGTCAGCGAATGAGAATGGGTTCGTGTTTCACGATATAACTGGCTCTGCTAAGCTTGCAGACAAATTAGTTGCTGCATGGGGGGGGGGGGGGGGGGGGTAAAAGTAAAACTAGTCTGTCATGATTAGTGACAGTGGCGTCATTAGGGCTATTTTAAGGGGGTTTAATTCTTTACAAAAAAATCTCTTACAAATTTTATATAATAGGGCAAAAGCAGGATAATAAGGAAGCCAATAAGCAGGCAATACTAGCCTACTGCTAGTAGTAGTAGTAGTAGTTGTAGCAGTTGTAGTAATAATCAGAAGAAGTATCTCTACTAAATCTGTCCAAAAGTGGGAAAGTTATATCCCGCTTCTTGTTCCTTATTTGTTGTTTTGGATTTTTTTAAATGTCTTACTACATTCATTCATATCCTGTCAGAACTGATTAGTGATAGCAAATAGTGATAGAAAATCTCTGTCTATGTTGATGTTGTTGACGGATGTGAATGTTCCGGACTTCCGGCCACGCTTTAAATGACTAAAATATGGCAAAAATACAACAAGTATTACATGTTATCATGAATGTACCCGATACAACACGGTTACAGCATGTATATAAAACAATAAAATGTTGTTTTAGACTGTTTTTCGGACGGTTTTATAGGCGGAATAGACGAATCCCATCACTTTGTTAACTGGCTCGTGCAGCTTTTATTATTTACAACGCAAAGAAAAGCCAAAGACGCGAGTGGCAAACGTCTTGAATTCATATCACATTGACTCAAAATTCGTTTCAAAGTTACACCAAGAACCACAGTCGCATTTTATATGCTGGCCAATTTGGTGGTCGAAACAATACCGCTCTTAACGTCCTCCAATACATAATAGTGTCACGTGAACTGCTTGTATGCTAACTGTCAGAAAGTCAACTCACCGACTGAAACCGCAACGAAGAGAATTCCTCACAATGTGTGACCAACGTCACAAACAAAAGAACGTTTCTTGAGGGATTGGAGCAGCACAAAGACGTTGTTTTTTTAGCTTTCGGAGAAGCACAAAAGACAAATGAAACAAAACTTTAACTTGAATTGCTGCTGTTGCTACTTCCGCTTCCGCTTCGTCTTCTTCGTTGGATTTGTTAGCAACAAAGTTTTAAGCGCACTAGCGCCACGCTCTGAAATACTTTGGGAACATTTTCGTGTGGAATCCTGCATATTTTATATCGTAAGAATTCCAAAATTCATCCAAAACGTCTAGAATTATATTGGAAAAGGTTTTTATTTCAATATGTTAGTTCCATTTGTGTGTTTAAATAAAGTTAGTACTGGGTTCCTGTTGATGACAGCGCTCATGTTTGCATAACTTTCAGTAAATTGTATCATGACGCATCACAGACGCTATACTGGACAATCATACAAGTATGTTGAGATCAGAAAGCAAAGGATTTTATATTGGTTGGATGATCAAAGAATGGATCGTGAAATACTCTTTATTCCCTTTGACGCTCATTTTCACAAAACGACAACACACAGGTTTTCTTATTTCCTTATTATTTGGACAAACATTCAAACGGTACAACCTCTGAGGCCACAGAGGAACGTCTATCAAAGTCACGACCTCACGTCCATCCAGGAACGTTATCCGCCCACTCATCGTTGTCCCTCAGGACGCTTTGTTTTATCGAGTCCAACTTCAAGAAGCACGTTATCATGACGGCGCTCATGAACATTTGAATGCTTTCACAGCCGATTTCCCAGGATGCCTCAGTAAACAGGAAGTTCGCAACAGGAAGTGAAGCCTGATGCACAGCATCAATAACAATGTCCTCACCACACACTGGTTGGGTTAGCTACTGCTGGACTGGCTGGCAGCTGGGACGAGGGTCCTCCCCAATTATCGTCACCGGGTAGGCGTGGCCAGGTCATGTCACACGGTCACGGATCAGGAAGGTCAGACGTATCCACGGTAACCTAGCGACCCAAATATTCCATAAACATTCAGTCCAACTCATGAAAAGGAAACTGTGTCTCATGCCTGTCCCTTTCTACAACTATCTAGTATTTGTACTAATATCTCGTAGTAACTACATCTTGTATCTTGTCCCACAATACTACAGGTATCTAGTATATTCTATAGTATTTTGAGAAAAGGGGCAGGGCTTAGCAGGGTCACCTTGATGAAAATGGTGTCATCCTTGATGTAACTGCCGGACTCCAGGACGCTCTGGGAAACGAAGAGAGGACATCCGGAGGCGATGTTCATCTCTGCGGCGGGACGTCTGAAGCTGCTGCTGTTTGGGTCGGGCTTGAAGGCGTCGCCCAGGTGCTTCCGAGACGCACCCTGGTCCATCAGCATGAGCGTCACCTGACGGGACGGACAACAACGCGGATGACTCGGCGTTCCAGAGAGCGGCGGTACGTTTGTAATACCTTCTGTTTGAAGGGCCAAGGCAACAGAGCGTCGTACTCGCCCCGCATCACCACGAAGAAGAGCGACAGGTGCGTCCCTTTGCCCATGCCGTCTCCGTTCAGGTAGACGCGCGCGCACATTTTATAGCCAAAATATCCCGTGTAGAACGGCTGTGAATACAACGATAAAGTCTTTGCGGCCACCGCTTCCTGTTTCCGTCTCTTGTAGTCACGGATCTTCCAGATGAGCGTCCCGTTGTAGCTGGCGGTCTCCAGCACCTGAAAACGCAGGTCCATGTCGGCCAGCCGGATGTCGTGTACGCTCAGCATGTCGCCATGGCGATGCTGTTGCGTCTCCAGGGAGGCTGCGAAAAGGCAAACAGAGTTAGACGACCATCCGCATCAGGTGTCCAATGTCCGATGTGTCTTCTGACCCAAAGTAAGCGTTCCACTGCCGGAGCGTCCTCCTTGTTCAACGGTGTTGAGTCTGCTGCGGACGTTGTCCAGAGACAGGCGGAGCTTGTCCAGCTCCTCTCTGAGCAAAGTGAGGGAACGGAGGTCAAGCTCCACCTCCAACAGCTTCTCTGAATGAGAGCTCATCAGCTTCTAGACAGAGACACACAGATGGTCATGTGACGCTGTGCAGCTTTGCTCACCTCAGTCGAGTCTGTGGAAACTTCTAGAAGCTTTACTTGTATACTGCTATCTTCAACGTGTCCTACTACATGTTCCTCAAAATATGCCACAAAGTTCAAGTTCAAACACTTTAGAGACTTTTTCAGATCTCAGACAAGGACCTTGTCAAACGAGAAAACAATTCAGGATGTAAAAAAAAACATCTACCAGAAGCAAACATGATAATAATAATAAAAATGATAATGACAAATAACTATGAACATGTGTTATAAATTGCAACCATTTTTTAAGGAAATCCACCTCTGAATACACAAAGAAAGATTATACACCATAAAAAGTATTAGAATAAAATGTATTAAATACCATTTAAACTGTGTGTATTAAACACGGCATAGAGTATTTTAATAAGATGTAGTATACACCATAAAAAGCATTACAATAAGATGTATTATACACCTCCAAGTGTTTACATTATAAAGAATATACAGACAGATAACTAGAATGTTGACTTTGTTCGTTGTGCACTTCTTTTTCAGAACACTAGAGGGCGACAGTGATCACTGATTCGCTTTGCGTATATAATAGCTATAAGCTATTAGCTGTGAAGTTGCCGGTAACTGATATTATCACATACTACAGCATTAATTGTCCCTATACACTAGAAACCACCCATGAATGATACGGGAAAAGGCTAAAATGATACTGTATCAAAGCCCAGGGCGGCGATACTGATCAAATATAGAGTTTAACCATGTCCGGTATCAGCCCCCCTAGCTGTCCACTCAGAGCGCGCTGTTCTGGTATCAGGCTAGTGAAACAACCAATCAGAGAACAGCATACTAGCGTGTGCCACTAGTAAAGTCTCCAGTCTGTAACTATGCGCTACAAAACTCCTAGTTAGTGAAGTGGGCTTCCGGGCTTAACTTTCTGAACTCCAATCACGTGACAGGAAATATCACTGTTAATATAAACATCAGAACTTTAATTGTAAGCTATATTGATATGATAAGACTGTTGATAAATTGTTGAAATATTGTTGAAATTATTGTGTTTACACTGTTTACATATACATGTAATACATGTAATAAATTGAAACATTTCTTGAAATAAATTTTTAATTAAATATTATGTGATAATAAGATCATCACATGGTTCGTCTGGTATCAGGCCCAGTATCATGCCCCCCAAGTGCCAGTATCAGCCCGAGACTGAAGTTAACCTATAAATACCCATTTGTTATGATATATAATATATTTAGTTAAGATGTTTTATGCAAAATGATTTAGCTAGCGTGACGCGTCATGTGGTCATGTGACGGGATGCACATGACAAGAAACACTAACCTGCATGGACGCCACTTTCTGCTCCATGTGTCGACTCTTCTCCCTTAGCTCATTGTTCTGGTTCTCCACTTCGCACAGACGAGTGCTGAGGACGGGAAGAACTTTGCACTTGTCCATCAACTCACCTTTGACCTCGTCCACCTGTACGGACACACGCACGCACGCACGCATATACGTTGAAGGTCCAGTGAGGAGCCAGTGAAGAAGAAGACGATGAGAGGACGTTACCTTGCTCTCCAAGGAAACGTTATTCACACGCATCATCTTCAGGTGCTCGGCCGCAGAAGATGTCTCATGCTGTCTGACGTCCTGATTCAAACCCTGATTGAAACAAACTTTATTGACAACCACACTCAAGACAGCTAAGACGAGCACGCAGGTGGGCTTACTTTGTAGGAGCAGCCGTAGCGATGATACGGACAGCTCACCTGAGCTTTGGGACATTCGTGTTGGTGACTGGCCAGCTGGAACACAAACGCTACAATCAGCGGCGACGCACACACACACACACACACACACACACACACACACACACACACACACACACACACACTGGGAGCATCATGTGACTAGTTACCTCGCGCCGTGGCAGCGAGGAGAAGGAGCAGAGGTTAGGACAAGACACGGGGAACGCCGGACACACCGTCTCCTGATGTTTCTACAACAAAACCTTGGTGTGAACGTCCACAGCCATTACATCCGAGTGATCGTCACAGTGATGATGTCACAGCCATGATGCCACAGTGATGATGTCACAGCTATGATATCTCCGCCTCGGATGAGCAATAAATCGCACCATAAATGAAAACCGGCTTCAATATACCCCTATGGGCGGCACGTTCGTTTTCCTTATCTCTTGCCTCCAAACACGTTGGAAGAGACTACTTTGTCTCTGTGTGGGGGGAGGCGGAACCGCTAGCATAAACACACAGGAGTGCAACCCCCTGAGGAGCCACGCAAGGTAAGATCCAGCTCCAAAACCGAACGACCAAAGTTAGCCCATCAATACAGACCCATTTGTTTGAAAGTGGTGGCACAGCTAACTAGCATAGCCACCTGAGACATCACCACTCCACCCAGTTTACCCATCAGGTAAAACAAAATGGCACCTCCAGACGCTGAGCCTTTGTCCTGACAGTTTGGTCGACAAAGTTAATCCAAAAACGGTAAGTGCTCACAGTGTACTCACAGCTGCATTGCAAAAAGAAATGCTGCTCTTTAATATCTTCATTTCAAGAAATGCTGCAAATGTTTGACAGATTGATAAAAAAAATACACGTCACAAACGACAATTGCAGAGGACAGTTTTGCATTATGATATATTAGCCATGGGGCTACAGGGTGGTTGAGTGGTTAGCGCGTAGACGTCACAGCTAGGAGACCCGGGTTCAATTCCACCCTCGGCCATCTCTGTGTGGAGTTTGCATGTTCTCCCCGTGCATGCGTGGGTTTTCTCCGGGTACTCCGGTTTCCTCCCACATTCCAAAAACATGCTAGGTTAAAGACTTCTTCGTCTTTCGAACATGTGTACGTTTATATATACATTAGTATTTGTATTTGTATTGATTTGGGTTGGTTTGTTGTGCTTTGGATGTTTTTCATGTTCGTAAATAAAAATAAAAATAAAAATAAAAATAAAAATAAAAATAAAAATAAAAATAAAAATAAAAATAAAAATAAAAATAAAAATAAAAATAAAAATAAAAATAAAAATAAAAATAAAAATAAAAATAAAAATAAAAATAAAAATAAAAATAAAAATAAAAATAAAAATAAGCGACTCCAAATTGTCCATAGGTATAAATGTGAGTGTGAATGGTTGTTTGTCTATATGTGGCCTGTGATTGGCTGGCCACCAGTCCAGGGTGTACCCCGCCTCTCGCCCGAAGACAGCTGGGATAGGCTCCAGCACCCCCCGCCACCCTCGTGAGGATAAGCGGTAGAAAATGAATGAATGAATAAATATGTTAGCAATTATGTATATTATCATTATATTAGCGGTTAATTTTGTCTCAAAATAATAATAATAATAATAATAATTTTATAATTATAATAAAAATAATTAAAATTATTTATTAAAAAATAATAATAATACTATTTCTCATCAATCATTTATAGTACAATATACCATGCAGCTGTTATTATAATAATTATTAATAATTATATAATTAATAATTAATTAATATAATAGTTAATCATTATATAATTATATTATATTATATTATATTATATTATATTATATTATATTATATTATTAATAATTATATAATTATAATAAAATTAATTATAAAAAATAATATTTATCATCAATCATTTATAGTACAACATACCGTGCAGCTGTTATAATAATAATTATTATAATAAATAATATAATAATAAGATAATATAATAATATTATAATAAAATTAATTATAAAATTAATTATAAAATTAATTATAAAATTAATTATAATAATAATATTTATCATCAATCCTTTATAGTACAACATACCGTGCAGCTGTTATCGCCAACCCATGAAGTGATATCACACGATATCACAGCCGTGACATCACACGATATCACAGCCGTGACATCACACGATATCACAGCCGTGACATCACACGATATCACAGCCGTGACATCAGGGGCAGCCTCGATATCACATCCATAATGTTACGGCAACGATATCACGACGTCAAATTACCACGATGTCACAGAAATGATATATCACAGCCGCGTCGTCACTGCTATGATGTCAGCGATGACATCACAGGCATGATGTCATAGCTTACCTGTAGGTCGGTCAGCGGCATCTTGGTCATACAAAAGTCGCACGCGGCCTCTCGGTGTTTGCATTTCCAGCTCAGGTGGTCAGGAATTTCTTTCCTCATCATTCGCTCCTTGCATTTCCCCAGCGGACAAGGAACCTCGAAGAACGGACACACGTTGAGGTGCTCCTGCGTGCGATATTGATCAGGTGATCAGCCACCGGATCAGCCAACGTGGTCCTTGTTGCCAAAGTAATGCAAAGACAACGCTCACGGGTATCTGCTGCAGACTCATCTGCTCCTGACAGCCTTTGTTTTCACTGCGACAGTGAACCTTCAGCGTCATGATTTCCCGATGGCAGCAAACGTCTCGAAAGATCTGAAAAGCAAGCGAGCTGTCAGTCGCTGCTCAATAACGGTCATGAATTTGTTTTTAGCGTCGCTCACCTTGTTGCTGAACAATGGTTCCATGTCAGCCGGGCACACGGGGTTGGGGCGACTGCAGGGCACAAAAACTGGAGTTACGGCAGGTCCACGAGGCAGCTAAACGTGTGCGCGTCACCTGAGGATGTCAGCGATGCAGCTCTGACAGAAGCGATGTCCGCACTCGGTCTGGCGAGGCTGACACAGGACCAGCCTGCAGGACTCGCACAGATACTTCTCCTCAGGACTCTCAACAAAGCGATCCGTGAAGCCACCATGAAGCGGCAGGAAGCCCGCAGTGACCCCTGGATATAAGAGTAGAAGACGCCCACTTTAAAGCCTTCGCACTCACACACACACACATATAAAACCAGGGGTCTCAAACACGCGGCCCGTGGGCCAAATGTGGCCCGCAGGACACTAGTTTGAGGCCCCCGCCTTGACATGAAAGTTTAATGTTTGATATGGATGCTGTATGGTATCATGTACCCAGAAAAAAATATTACGTTTGATTCATGTTCATGTTAAAGGTTAAATAACTGTTAATAGTTATCCTCCCTATCCGTGTGGAAGTGGTAAGTTTTTGGCTATTTAAGTTGAAAGGAAATAACTTGAAGGCTACTGTTGAGGTCGCTAGCGCTCTAGTTTGCGAGTTAGCATGTGTCTCAAGACCCTGCAGTTGCGCAATATGTTGTAAATAAAAAGAGTATAAATGTGACTATAGTCGTGTTTTGTCATGTCTACAGGGCTCTAATAATGCTTTGTTCATTTTAATATGAAAAAAATCATTTGTCTACCCACCAACTATATGTGCTTTCTTAAGTTTTTATTATTATTATTATATTTATTTATTACTGATTCATTGATTTTCTTTATTCTTGATTTGTTTATTTATTTTTCATCTTATTTTGTGCAGAAAAATAAAAATTAAGATATTTGAGAACAGTGGAATGTTTTATCAGAACTTTTATTGTAGAAAATCGGAACCAAATCACTGAAAAAGTTTGTATATTTTTCTGTTTTTAATAAATGCGTTTTGTTTTTTTTGTAAAACCTGATGCGGCCCAGCCTTGCCCAGACCCTAGCTCCAGTGGCCCCCAGGTAAATTGAGTTTGACACCCCTGTGCATTAACGCCCCCCCTCCTACAGCAATAATGTGACAGAGTAGCTTATAGCGGAATTGCACCTCCATGTGTCCACAATATGGAAATATCAAAAGTCAATGGAATAACTTCACCTTGTGAAGAGTCACTCGGAGGCCAGGGATTGGCTGGTCGGCTAGGAGGCGGGGTGATGGGCGGGGCCACAGACAGGGGCAGAACAAGAGAAGGCGCCACCTGCTGGAGGGGAACCTGCACCTCCCTCCTGTCAACACTGCGTCCAGCTGACATGACCTAATAAGCAAACACAATTTATTGTTCAGCCAATCATCAGTCGATCAATAACATGAAATATCCATGCACAAATTAACAAATGAAGACTTTACATTGAGTGGTAAACAATGTAGCAGCTGCAACCAGATAGACTATAAGTCACAATTTTTGTCATAGGTTGGCTGTTCCTGCGACTTATACTCCAGAGCGACTTATAAATGAAAAAAGTGTTTATGTTCCATAAACACTGGACACCTTTTCTGTTATTTTTGTGTAGCTGAATAAGCATTGTGTTAGCATATCTTACACCTATTCAGCCTGTTCTCTATTCTTTTATTTATTCTTTTATTGTTATTGTATTGAAATTGCCTTCCAAAATGACGTAATATTTGTTTTTGTCAAGTAGTTTGGAAAATTAATTACCCGCAAAAAATGTGACTTATACTCCAGTGCGACTTATGTATGTTTTTTTCGATCTAATTATGTATTTTTGGCCTTGTGCGACTTATACTCTGGAGCGACTTATAGTCCAAAAAATACATTTTTTTTGTTTCTTTATCTGAAGATGATTTTAAAAAATGTATGAAGTAAATATTAAATTTGTTGTGCCATAACCTGTGGCATCATTAGGCCTATTTTAGCCCCACTAAATAATTTTATATTTTTTATTGTTTTTTTTTTTTTTTTCAAAAAAAATCTCTGACAAATTTCATATAATAGGGCAAAAGCAGGTCAATAAGCTGGCTAATACTAGCCTACTACTACTACTAGTATTGTAGTAGTAATACTAATTATTCAATTATTATATTAAATAAATAATAATTGTATTAAAAAATTTATATAAAAAATAAAAATAAATTAAATTATTAAAATATTTAATAATTAAATTAAAAAAATAGTAATAATCAGAAGAAGAATAATGATGATAGTAAAAATAATAGACTAATTAATAACATAATAATGACTATTATATAATCGATGACTGTCCACAGGACAGAATGGTTCCAGAGCTTGAGCAGCGGTTTTGCAGTATAGATTGTGTGTACTTGTGTACATTTAATGGTGGCCTAAAACTATTGAGTATCTCTACTAAATCTGGCCAAAAGTGGGAAACTTATATCCCGCATTTTGTTCCTTATTTGGATTTTTTGCATTTTTTTTTACTACATATCCTGTGCATCTCCAGGGGGCTAAGCCCCCCCTTGTCCTCAGAGCCTAGTGACGCCCCTGGACATAACTATGTAAATATTCAATCTATGAAGGAGTTCTACTTCATGGAAATTCACATCATGGTTAGGTCTGGAACCAATTAGCCACGATAAAAGGGGGGATTACTGTATCGCACTAATCAGCTGACGATTACTGACATTGATTAATCCATCTGGTGAGATCAAAACGTGACAAGATTTCTCATTCAGAAAAAAAAATGATCTCATGATAATAAATCACAGATAAATAAAGGCCCCATCTATTGCCGTGTGCAAGTTTGTCTGTTTTCCTCATCTCAAATCCAAACAGGCAGGAAGAGGATACACAAAATGGCGAAGAGAGTGAGACCTCCTGTCAGTCAATCACTACCACACACACACACACACACACACACACACACACACACACACAGTAGAAGAATGCTAAGTAACGTTGTAGAAATTAAGAGGGGAAAAGTTGTTACGATGCTTGCAAAAGCCAAATGCCACAGCCCCCATGTGGGAATAATAATTAGCAAGTTGAGACCATCTCCAAGTACCAGCCAGGACAATTAATTCAAAAGACATACAGTGGAAATGCTGCATACGTTAAACAGCATAAATTGGCTGTGAGAAATGTCAACTTTACAGCAGGAAAGTTGACGTATTAAAAGGAAATCTAATCTAATCTCGTGCATCGGCTCGTCTCGTGACACCGCAGTTAATTAGCTTTCAGCTATAAAAACACAAAAAATGATAGCTTAGCATATATTGACCTACACTAGATTATTTTTAGCATCTTTCATGTACAAAATTGATAAAAATGTCCCCATCCTTCAATGCATGTAGGCAATCCTCACTATAAAAAAAGGTTAAACACACCTCTTTAAGAATAGAAACAAGCCATTGACTGCTGATCAATACCAAACCAAAGAAATTAAATAAAAATATATTTGATCAAACATCAAAATATACTTTAAATATTCTAACTATCGCGTATTATAGTCAATATTACATTTAATTCAACCAAAAACGTACAATTTCGTCCCATTTCACTTTCGATCTGAGTTCGATTGATCAGGTCTGGCTTGTGTTTACTGGCTCCTGCTATGCTAGCAGTTAGCATGTAGTCATTGAAGCTACTGAAAGAGTTCGAGCACCAGGTCGTCGTTCGCGTCGTTTTCAAACGACTGTCTGGAGGTTCCATCGGTTCTGCTGACTCACATGAATCAGTTTGGGCTCAGCAGCTCCTCGACGCGTCTCTGCGGGATTCAAACCGCCGACCTGCCGCTTCCTCCCCAGCCGCGGGCCTCCTCATGGTCCGCTCCGGCTTTCAAGACTCAGCGGGTCCCCTCGGTACTGTCGTGGGGATGCAAACGGACTGGGAACCAGTACGGAGGTACGGAGCTCCAGCCAGCAGGACTGTTCGGGTCACAGTGGAAACCCCCTCCGCTGCTTCCGCCCAGGAAATCCCCCATCACTGCACGCTGCGCCACCACCAGGGGGCGTCCTTGTCTTTGCGACCCATCGTACCTGATCGCCTTTATGTACTGTGGACGTTACAGCCCTGATTTATATATCCTTTATCATATATATATGTCATTTATATTTTTTAAATTATATCGTGTAAGCTATATAAAAGCAGTGTCTCAAATAAGCTATAAAAAAATAACTTCTACCCCTTTTAAATACTTATTTATATAGCTTACATTGAGTTAGCTACTCCAGTGTTATATAAATGGCACAATATGTAGAAAACATACACTATGTTCTATACATATTACCTTGTCAACAATATAATATACATAAATCACGTTCAATCTACCAATTGAAGTATTGAAGTACAAAAACGCACCCAACCAGCCATAAAACCTCATTTTCAGGGGAATCCCATTCTCTCATCCAGGCATGCACACGGGAATACCGCCAAGGGTTCTGCGCCCCGTGAAAAAAAATAATCACATAAGTGGAAAGGTGGTTTTATGTCGTTCAGATGACGTCCAAACATAATTATTATTATCATCATCATCATCATCATGCAAACACCTGCTTTCAAATGCATTTAATAAAAACAACCCTTTAAAAAAAGTGTTTCCGTAGCGATACGGAAGCGATGATGTAATAGTTCATCACCAGCATCCAAGCGATAATGCTGAACAGGGGGCGGAGTCGTACCTCCACACACTCCACCGAGGTCAAAGGTCAGAGGAACCATTGGCAAGGGCGACATCTGTGGAAATAAACGATGTAAATAAAACGTACAACATCGATTTACATTTCGGTGACACAGTCTGGTTACCACAACAAGGACTGTGGGGGGATCTGTGCCCCCCCCCATCCCCCATCCATCCATATCTCACCCTTGGACGCATCGTCATCTGACGGACCGGCCTTATTGCTCTCCGTACCGTCTCGGCCCTCCAAGCCGTTTTCGGCCTCCCACTCCTGAAGGACTTCATCCAGGTTAAACCTGCGTCTGTAGTTGACCAGGAAGTTCTTCACCTGGACCACCGACTTGTTCCCAATCACATCTGAGATGGCCTGGAAGTCCCGCCCGTACTTCCTGATGGCTGTCGATTACGGAAAGGACGTGAGAAGCGCGGCGAGGCGACGTGACGTGATGTCGAAATGTTGGCGTTGCGTTACCTTGGACGGCCAGCAGCTGCTCGTCTGTGCTCCAGCGACCGTTCGTCTTCCAGTTCACCTAAACCAAAAACCAAACGCGTCATGAGGCGATACTCTTACCGTCAGTGTGGCGGCGGCGTGATGTCGCCATGGTTACCTCGTCTTGTCTGAACTCATCCACGCCGCATTTCAGCTTCTCCTTCAGAGAGCCGTTGGCCTGTTTGATGCTCTGGACCTGGACACACACACACACACGTAGTTACACATATACTCACACACAAAGCCTCGGTTGTACAATGTACACACACACAAAG